>NW_020272758.1:737384-861341 GCF_003268045.1 Sipha flava
ATATATATATATATATATATATATATATATATATATATATATATATTATACATTAAAATATAAAAAAGTCTTAGAATATACAAATAAAATTTATAATGAGTACAGAAACTTAACTATCTAGCATTAAATAGAAAAAGAAGAGTCAGTGTTAGCAATGCGCATGATTACAGAAGAGTTGAAAAAAATAATATATGTTATGTTATGTAATGATATTAAGTTGTCTTGGACAAATACAAATCGTACACGGTTTTAAGAGATATTTCCGGGAACCAAAGAAAACAGTAAGAAGTCCATTGTTTCTCAAATAATTCATATGATTCCGTATTAAAATAATCACTAATTATCTAAATTTATGATGCATTCTCAAATATCACGTGTAGGAATGAAATTAATGGTTCTTGAATTATTTCACATAAGCATTTACTTTTCGGTATCTTTTCTAATTAATTGTCAACAAATGTTAGTGACAAGTGTCATAACTTTATATTATTTTCATTTATGCAGGTTAATTCCCATGCATACTTGCTGCAAGATAAAAATTTCAATACAAACTTTTCGATTGTTGTTATTAATTAATTTTGAATTTCAAAGCAACCTAAATAAACACAATTGACAACTAATTTTATTTAAGCAGATAAAAATAAAAAACAAAATATTTGTTATAATGTATATAATATAATGTACATTTAATAATAATGACTTTGTTAGTGACAAGAATAATAAAATTAATAATTTCAACGTTAGAAAATATATACTTTGAGCTATTGAATATTTTATGACGGTATATAAAACCATTTTTTTTTTAAATTTAATACAATTCTTCTTTCAAACGTATATTTGTTTGGTTTTAAAAATATGTGCGGTTTGCTTATAACGTGACATGTTCGCACAGTTGTAGTTTAATATCCTGATAAATTCAAATTTTCTAATTTAAATACAATTATAATCTTCAGTTTGGTATACAATACAATATTGCACTATTCACACAATTGCATTACAAACACTGAATTTATACGATTTTTTGCATAAAATGGTAAAAAACATTTGTTTTTATTATACAAAGAATCTTTAATACGATTTTTTCTTTGCGTATAACTCAACCTACTCAATATGGTATACTTACTCTTAAAAGTGTTCTTGTGAATGTTTTTTGGGTTCTATAAAAATGAAAATAGATGTCAGAATCACCTGTACTCTCGGCTGATATAGGTGATTAATAAGTCAAATATCTAACGTTCCGGTGACATTCCCTTTTATCGTACCCAATCGTAATTTCCTATATTGCACTGACGGACAATATTTCAGAAGCATTCCCTCGTGGCTTAGAAAACACAAGGTGTGAAGTGGTTTATATGTTTTCACAAAACTCGCAACGTTCAAGTCTATTTTTCCAATTCGTCCGTGATGTTTTATCAACTGTAGCCCTGTAACCCATTGGTTCTACCAGGAAATGTTATTTTAATTTTAACGTAAATACTTTGACTTAAACGGTTTATAACCATTGCAATAAAATATATATATGAAACATTGAACTGATGATGTGACAGTGTGGACAATACAATTATTGTTCATAAAAGATAAAACTGCGGCGGCGTATAGGTACATTGATACAGTTATGTTTTTCATCGACTATTATTATTATTATAAAATCATATTATTTGACAGTGGATACTATGTAAATATTTTGTAATAAGTAACCGTTTATATAATATATAACATATATACATAGTCTCCGCTGTTAGATAATATGATGTTATAATAATAATAATAATAATATTAATAGTGTAATATTATTACAATTATGTTATACATGTTACTATTTCATGGATAATAGATACTTATGAAATAGTTAATAAAGATTCACGCATGATTCATATAGATAATTTGTTTACATTATATGTATAAAATGTTGAATACAGCTTTACACAATAGTGACAAAATTTGAATTCTTGAATAAATATAAATATAGATTTGAATAATTTATTTATGAATTTAAACTAAATATATTATCTTATAATCGGAAATTTAATTAAAAAAAGTTAGGAAATTAAAAAATAATTGAAAACAAAATATATGGCTAAATTAAATAGAAATAAAATGTCATTGGAACATCTGTAGTTTTTCTTAAGTATTAAATCAATAAATGTACAAACAAAAATACAAGGGTCGTAGTAAAATGATGTAGTGATATGTAATCTTATATTGCTATCTGTTGTGGATAAAAAAAAATCGTTGAATAAGGTTGTTTTAATAAATAAATTTGAGTATTTAAAGTATTTTTATTTTAAGTAACAGCATTTTTTATTTATTTTTCAAAGATACCACTCTCTAGAGAAATACTTATATAACTATAATAACTGCTAATTTTTTGAGTATGATGGATGATCCTTTAAAGTAGATTCTAAAAGAATAATAACTGATTAAAAGATAATAATAATAAAGCAACATAATCCTTTCCATGGAGTTCATTCATTGAGACAGTTAGTAAAGAAATAACCCTTTTGGGTACGTGAAATATACAGTTACTGTATGAAACTGACATGTGGATTTCTGATGTAGACTTGCACCTTTAAAATGTCTTTGAGTAAAACAGTCTTTTTATTTATAATTTTTTCATGTTAAGTACCAATTTTGTTTCAAAAAAAAGAAAAATTCGTTTTACATTTTACATCTTCATACTAGACATTTTATATTATAATAAATCGTATGAAACATGCGGGAAAGTTCAATAGCATATCATAAGAAAAAAAAAAACTTTATAAAAAAGTAAATAAATAAACAGTCAGTAGTATATTCACTATTCGGAATTTGTTTGTTTCTTCGTGATCCATAAATATAAATATAAGATAAATGATACTTCTCAGACAAAATACGGTAAACCAATTCATCACTATATTTTTCACATCTCGTATTATGACAGCTTATTTCATTTTCAGATATTCAAATATTCCATTCAAAGTGTTGTACATTACAATAATATTGAGTGTAGGTAATTCTTTAAACAACATATTATTTTAAAGATTTTTACTGCGATTCAACGCGAAGTGTTTTTAATATGTAATGTGTATACCCATAGGCGGTACTAGACCCTCTTGGCAGGGGGGGAGGTAGGAAATACTTTAAGTAAAATATTAATTCTATTTTGTCTAAAACTTTAGACTAGCAATACTATAAAAAAATTATTTTATTGATAACTATTTCAACTTATTTCAAATGAGATAATTTTGTAAAATACACTTACAAATACCTACATTTATATTATTTTATCTTATAAAATTTTGAAATAATAACTTCCCACAATTTACTTATGATGGTTCTCATAGGTGGACCCAGAGTGATACATTTGAGTATGCCCTGTCATTTTTTTGGTTATTTTTTCAAAATATAAAGGGGAGGCTATAAACACGTACGTGTAGACCGTGTGACGATTTAAATTCTAAATATAAAGGCTTCGTTAATGATGTAAAATAATGATTGGTAAAATATACACGTAATTATTATTTCGGACTTATTCTGAACACTTGCAATATTACTTACAAAAAACTAAAATTTAATTAATGTGTATGCACATATATTCTCATTTGTAATTATTTAATTTTTTTTTATTCGCATTATTCACATTAGGGTGTGCCAAGGCACACCCGGCATACCTTACGAGGTTAGGCACCTTTGATGGTTCTCGTTTGAAGAAGTCGTATATAGTTTTTTATTTTTTTCTTTGGTTTCTGTTCATAATTTTTATTATGATTAATACTATCCAAAAAATTCAAGGATACTAAATAAAATACACACTTCAAATCAAAATCAAAAATCATAAAAAACGTTTGTGATACAGATAATAATAAAGTAATAATATTGGTTCACGATTTGTCAATGATAAAAATAAATTATAATAATACTGAAAATGTTGACGCAAAAAATCTTATCAGTATATTTACATGAATGGCTCCCACGGTTGTAGATAATAATATTATTACTTATAACCATGCAGACTCTAAATAAGCATGTAATATGAGGGGTTATTAACCAATATTTGAAATATATAGGGAGAGTAAGAACTCACAGAGAGGCAGTCGCCCACCTTGCCCCTCCCGTAGTACCACCTATATGTATACCCGCAAAGTTCTGTGACGAAACGTTTTAATAATACATATAGATAATTGAGTGCACTTAAGGAATAGCCTTTGATGGTATTTGCTACTTTGCCGAATAAAAATGTCAATATTATTTTCTAAACAATAAAATTAAACAATTAGATCGATTTTCTTTTTAATGAGAAACCATACATTTTTGAAAAAATAAATTTATATTTAAATCTGTATTTTTGAATAATTTACTGAATATATCTCATTTATAGGTATTGTTAAAGCATAATGTAAATAAACCAAGCCTTATAGAATATATGTAATTGTTTATTTATAAAAACAAAAAAATATTATGGTTATTTTATTTAAACAAACTTAGGTAACTCATTAAATTACAAAACATATATATTTGAGAGGTTTTAATCAGATCTAATGACTTGGACAGTTTATAAGCCAGTTACATATAACATATCAGTAATATATTAAAAAACGTTGAAATTTAATATTTTTTAACTAAATTTTTTTTCCTATTTACAAATAAATTACATTTATTATATCATTTTATATAAAAATACTCGTAATATATTTAAAGCATTCCCTAAAATTTTAAACAGTTATACTAATAATATAAGAATTGCTTTTTAAACCAGTAATAATTTAATCAAACATATAAACAATAGAACTAAACATTTCAAAAAACGCTTCTTTTAAAAATACTGGCTTAAATGTAATTATAATACATTTTGTAAACCTAAATAAATAGGAAAAATATAATTTTTAAAATAAGATACATAGTATACATTACTAAAATAAAGTTAAAAAAGAATGACCCTAATTCAAAATTTACTTAATATATTTTAGAAAATAACCATAATATGCATTTTTTTTTTTATCAATACATACTTAGAAATATCAAATATCTAAAATAATATTTACGAGTAAACTAATTCTGTTTTTGAAGAGTTACATATACACAATGAAATAAATAAAAAATAATTTTATTAATGTTTTAAATGTACAAACCAATTTTAAATATAAGATCTTATATTAATACATTTTGGAAAGTAACAAATAATAACAACCAAAATATTTATATTTCTTAATATATCCATATTTAATAATAACTTATTTTAAATAATTTTTTAGATTTAAAATAAATTATCTCTAAGGAAATACTGATTTTTCTCAATGTATTCCTTCCTTTATTTTTCATATTCAGTCGCGATTTTTTTTAATGAATTTGTATATAACTGACGATGAATTTTTATTTCAAAACCGGTTGTACTTTACAAACATAAAAATACTTCAGGCTAAGCTTATACTCATATTTATTTATTTTTATGTATACACAATTTTTTATTTATATATTAAATTGCATTTGTTTTTATTATTAAATTAATTATAGGTGTCTAACAGTCAGATTTTGATTTTTCTCTCTTTTAATATTTGATCAATTTTTGTACAGTTGATATTTACTTTGGAACGGAATATTAATGTCATATAATAAATAATATACAAATTAAATAAATATATCATGTATACTCGTATATTGTATGTATTGAATTATATAATTAAAATCAATAATAATGTTATAAATTATAAAAGTTATAAATTCCGTCATTATTATTATTATTTATTACTTCTAATTATAAGTTATGTGAAACTTGGCTTAAAATAATACTATACGTACCATTTATATTAAAAATATTTTAAAAATTTTTTAAAGATTTTTTTTTTGTATTTTATTAGATAATCTACAATCTGTTAGGTACATATATGTTACAATAAGAAGATGGGATGTACAAATTGGATGGAGATGGGTATGATGAAGACGTTATCCATTGATATCACTTCGGCTTAATATTTTTAAAGATAAAATTTATTTCTATAGTTTCTATAAATTATTATAACATTTTGAGTCTCAAATTATGGTGACCACGGTTTATCAATATAGCATTCTAAGTGATAGAATTTATTGCCAAAAATTATTTTTATCGAGTTTCAGTATTTTTTATTTGGTTTCATTATTAATGATTATTAAAATGCATTAAAAAATAACCATCAGTTGGTTACATAAAACTTGAAGTTTGTAAAAACTTCATACAAATTACACGCATAATGGATTTTGAATCTTAATAATATTTCAATTGTAAGTAAAATTGATGTTAAGTACAATTGCTGTGTATTTATTAGTAAAATATTTAAATGTACAAATTATAGTAATAACAGTCACATACATAATAAAAAAATAATGAGCATAGTTCGGATTTTGATGCAAATACATCTTTTTTTCTGATAACCCAACACGTAGGACCGTAAGCAAAAAATATGTTTCAAGTGATACTGATCAGTTTAATGTAGTTTTTATTTTGCATCTTTTGACAAATTTAACTGAAATGCATTTTTAATGCACATTTTATTGTTTTTAGGGTATTTTTCTGAATTTAACTATACATATTAAAATATTAGGGTATATAAAATCACTCGTTTTAGCGTCTATTCCCTCAAACGTAGACATTTAGTATGTAATCTAAATTGATAAACAATGGTGGATCTAGGATTATATTTTAGATGTGGAGCCCAAATATTTTCAAAAATTATACAATATGTATTTAATTATTTTTGATTCATTCAATAGATCTAAAAAAAAAAAAAAACACTAATGAAATAAAATAATAAATTGTGTGGAAGTATAAAAAAAATTGCATTTTATTTTGTTAATATAATTCTTTATTGTTCATAATACAGTGCAGTTGGTGTACACTCGGTTATGTTAGATAAGGCTAAAATAAATATTATGCGATACCTTTATGATTTATATGTTTTAAAATATTGTAGCTGTTTCATAATCAAGACTACTAATTTTTATTAATGAAACGTCAACAATTATTACTGTTTCAATAATTATAATAGTAAAAATAAGCTCTTATATTTAATTTTAGTCTTGGGACTGATGATATGACCTAAATTAGTGGAGATTGATACTTATGTTTGCAATTGATTTAAAGTTTCAGGTTTCTTCGTTAAAAATATAAAACAGAAAATTATTATATCCTTTATTAAATACTACGCATAAGATGGTCGGTAATGTATAAGGCTAAAATCGATAAAATCAGATTTATTAGAAATTTGCCTTTCAATTATCGAGTCGCCTAGTACGGGTAGTAGATCATAACCGAAAACACGTACTAGAATTTCAACCGTGAATTTTATACGAACGCACATGAATACAATATTAATCCAATTGTATTTAACTACATTATTAAGGTGACTTTTTAATTGATTTATCCGATTACATGATCAAAACATGTCTTAAATGAAAAGACCAACATCACGAAGAACAACAAGAAGACGATTTTATTTCCGAACGAATTATAACAAGTGGGATTATATCCGTTCAGTGTCTAAAACGTGTGTCTTGTTTGTCGAATTAACTGTAAACAATAGTTGATGTTTTTTTTCAAATTTTTTTCATACAAATGCCACATACTTATGTAGACACACATATTATAGAATACAGTTGTAAATTAGAATAATATCTATGACAAATAATGCATATTACAACGGTACCTACAAATGTCAAATTATTCTTTATGACATTTTAAGTTGTACGTTAACGTATTTTAATTTTAATAAAATTTACTAATGCACATTTCGAAACATCAAACGTAATGCCATAACGACATAACAGATTAAGATCTCAACTCTGCGGCTGTCAATTTTTATAAATTAATACGCTTATAAAATGAATAAATATTATAGATGCTAATTTATGTTTCACAAACTTTTACTTGGCTTATATATTTTTTAAAAACTTTTATAGTACGTCTTATAATAATAATCTTCTTTTTTTTTTTTAAAAAAAAAAAAAAAAGTTTAGTTTTGAAAACAGCACAAATTAACAAACATGAAGTTCATTTTTGAAAAATATATTTGACAGTTCAGTTGTAATGAAATGTCAAGTGTCCGGAAATTACATTTTTTTTTTTTTTTTAGTTATTAGTTTAAAAAAACAAAAACGAAAATATTAAACAAAATATAATATGTATTAATACATATTATTTTATCGCTGTAGACCTGACAAGAAACTGGTCGATGTTTCTTTCTATCAATTGGAATTATTTTCATGCAGCTCAATAGCAACGTTTACAACTATAGCCGTTAACCTTTGTGGTACTTGATGCATTTATTTTTGTATCAAATATTCATATTTTCTTTTTTCACGATTACTTAAGAACGTATAAAATACGACTAGTAGGTCACTAACCTAACTTAAAAGCGATCGATACTGATCATAATATATTTCGTTCTATTTTTGTGAATATTCGATGGTCATTTGAGAAGAAAATCCCGATGCATAAAATGTCAGTGTTTATAACCATATAAATTTGTTTTCGTGATACTCACGTATCATATTTTAGCTGTAAATACATTTCGTCATGCGGTTTTTGTTAAATTGGCTATTTTTGAGTACTATTAAAACAACAATTTACAGTACCGTCGGAATTATTTTGATGTTAGGTTGGTGAAGTTTTAGTATCATGTATACTGTATAGTATGTTAGAATCATTTTTTAATCAAAAAATAATTGTTTATTCATGATTTTATATTCATTGTTTTTATTTATTATTGTTCAACTCTGATAATACCAATAACATTTTCTCATGAACATCTCCACTGATTAATGATGAATTGTTCTTATAAACTGAATTCTTTAATGTTGACTAAATTATATTTAAAATCCATCCTATAATATCTTAAGTTGGATTTTTTTTTTTAACTTTATTTTCAATTTAACACATTCAAAACTTTAAACTTATCAAAGTTATACGCTGGTAACATAGTAACTAAAGAAAAATGAAACTTATAATACATGTTAGAGAAGGATGAATTAATAGATGGAAGTTTTGAAACTGTAGTATAATGAAACTTACTAATATTGAAGTATATATATATATATAAGTAAGTATATAAGTAAATATATATGGCGTACGCCGACAATTATTTTACCGTCTCTTAAACACCAAAATAGCTTATATACATAATTATAATGAACTATTCATATATGAATAAATGAAATTTTCTGTTAATAATCGCAATGCGCGTGTAATTTTTGACTTGATATTTTACGTTTATCGTTTAGTTAATCGTTAATTTAGTGGATAACATTATACAGATATTACGTTATTGCTCTAGGTTTTCTATAGTTCTTCTAAAATATTCTTTTATTTTTTCAATAGTATTTTTTTTTTATATTTTTTATAACTGTCGATAATTTGTAAATAGTTTACAGTAAAAGTCTAAAAGTCATCATCTAAATGCATTTTTCAATTTGCTATTTCTTCTGTATCGAATAAATAAGTTTTTATGTCAAAATCGGATACAAAACTCGTGTTAAGCACCTCACCTTGCGATTATATGATTCATTTTTCATTCTGTAGTATTCGTAATCGGTTTACTGTAGCACAATCGTACAATAGCATAAGATAACTGATAAAAAGCTATTAACATGTACTTTTCGTTACTTTCTGTTCTCAACGTGCTATAATTTTATTGTTTATAAACCGAACAACATAAATCAATTCATTTAATACTTATAGATTCTTTTGGTATGAAATTTCTAAAATCAAGAAATAAAATCAGATCCACAGGTAGACTAGTATTTTTCGCGAACAATTTACCTCCCATGTTACGAATAAAAATACATAATATGTTTAATTTATTCAACGGCAAAACGTGATACTCCGGTAAAGATGCCGTCCATATCTAATTATGAATTGTAAAGTGCACCGTAGGTACTCGTAAGTCATCATCCTCAGTTCCGATAAAGTGCTTCGCGGGTTAAGATAACAATTATTTTGTATAGAAATAAAGATGTGCCGAGGAAATATATATTTACCTAACTACTTTGTTCAAACGCTTTGTGATAGGGGCTTGTTTCATATATACTCGTAGGCAGTTTAAGTGTTTTCAGTTCCGCTAACATACCGCTCAAATTATTTTAGGAATAAATACAAATTGTTGAAATTATACTCAAAACTGTTACCAACAACGTTGGTAGTAATTATGACGTTTTTAATCATAGTCTTTACTGTACTCGCAAACGTATTGCCTAATATTGTTCGGAAATGTTCTGATGTTAATTTTTATCATATAAAAAACAGTTCACTAAGTATTACTAAGACTGATGATACAAACATTTTTACAAACTAAAATCAAAAAAAATGTTTACAATATTTTAATTTGTAATTTTTATTTTTTTATTTCAAAAATAAAGTGACTGATGTAATGGTGTAATAGAATTTGTTAGGAGAAACGTTTACGGTTTTTCATTATGATATATTACGTAAATATATGAATATTTTAAGCTTGATGTATGAATGAGTTCTGTTATACTGCCGAAGAGTTTAAAATTAATATAAACTTTAAATTATTGATAAACATTTTTTATAAATATGCCGATCATTTCTAATAGTTATATTAAAGAATTTCATCGTAGTAATCGGTTTGGAAACTAAGTAAAAAAATCGAGTTATCAATTCTATGTCACCCTTCGTAATATGCGAAGAAGAATATGAATAAATATTAATTAAATAATTCAATGTACCTACGTCCCGTCAGTTATTTTTTGTGTAATAGATGAATGGACAATATTTGTAACAATCTGTTATCAGAAAAATAAAATACATATTTTTTTTTTAAATTTATATATTATTAAAAGGTCGTTGTTGCTTTAGAAAATAGTACGATCGCTCGAGGCCATCGCGTTTAATAGCGAATTAAACTTCTTATTCACCCAATAAATCAATATTCAACCCATATATTATCAATAGTTTGAAATTTTTATACCCTTACCCGTAAAATTACATCATATTAAACGCATTTATCTTCTTTTTTTTTTAATTTTCTCGTTTATATTAATATGAAGAACCTATTGTCAGCGATAAAATCAATGCGGATTAGAATAATAATTATAATCATTTAATCGTATACGAAATGTGAAAAAATATTAAAACAATTTAATAAATTTCCGACCAATGAATATATCGTATATAATAACATAATTCAAATTAAAATATCTAAAACACTTTAACAGACAAGTGAAAACTATTCCACGAAAAGTAAGTATATTTGGATAGTTATATACAATAATTACACAATACATTTATATATATATATATTTATTTTTGTTCAAAAACTAAATTACACTTAAATATATAGGTATTTACGAACTATACAGATCTATTAGTTTGCTGTACAGTAATATAATTTTATTTATTTTGAGTACACTAAGTGCATTTAACACGAACAATTTGTCTTGAAAAATTATTATAAAATGTTTTACATCTTCGAAATGTCATATTATTAAAACAGTTATAATTAAAGATGATTAGCACTAAAACGTACTACATTTATATTACCAATATGTGTACTGAAAAGCAAATTTAATTTACTTTTATTTGAATGCGTAATGTACACGTATGCTGATCGTTGACACGTAAATGACACCCAAACTGTTGAGGCATTTGTTAAAATACTTTTGAATAATGTAGTAGGTTTTTGTTATTTAAAGGAAATAACTCTTGTTCAACTTATAACACAATTTACATCATTATGATGATAAGAAGTACGAGATACAGAATTAACACAGATTTTATTGGAAAAAACTACTGTTACAATAGTTAGTTAGTACTATATCTACCGTTGAAACGTTGGTTTATTTAATATTTTTTTTTTTTTCAGAAGAACGGTTCATCAACGCGATTGATTCATTGAGAAAATATGTATTGTAAACAAAGAATACGCTTCCACTCGTTTCCGCCGAACGCGCATTCAAGCCTAGTGGATATTAAAAAATTCTTCTTTTTTATCGCTTCTTATTTGTATTGTTCGTTCTTTTAAATAACAACGGCGTTATAATATGACGTGGTGTTTATATATAAATGGTTTTTTTTTAATTGTTTTTTTTCTTGTGCAGTAACAGTTATGGGTGTGTGGGAGCCGTGTTGGGTGGGTTGAAAACTATTGGTATAATGGGAAATTCAATATTATCGATGAAGAACGACCGTCATGGCGTTGGTAAACTTTTAAAGTCGGTGAAAAAATAGTGAAAAGAAAAGAAAGAGGATGGAAAGAAAAAGTCAACCATAGAAATAGGGAGAGTGTGAGAGAGAGAGAGAGTCGCCGTTGTCGAACGAAAGTTTCTCGATATCGCATGATGACGTGCTGCGGTAAACAATTCCGTAGTGAATCTTTGGCTCGCACAAAATCCGCGTTATATAGAAACCTACTGTGTGAAATATAACTTCCAAAATATGTTTGATGATCTAACGTCTTATTGTTTGTCTTCTACCGATACTCACACGCGTTTACTCGCGTAGGGGAGATTTTTTTTTTTTTTGCGACTAATAGACACGTTGCGATTAATTTCCAGAGAAACCGTTTTGGCGTATTGCATATTTTTATTTTTTATGCTCTGTATACTATGATAAAAAACGAAACTCGTGTTTAAAATAACTGGAAAAAAATGGTTTACACGAACATATGTTTTATATTGAAACGAAGTGAGCAGTTAAAAAATTCGAGGAGAATTAAAATGTAATCCTCTCTTTTCGCATTAAATTTACAAACGGTCCACCATCAACGTATGTCTTTGACGTCCGTAATTTTATAAGCGATATATTTTTTGCAGTGGTTGACTGTTCGGGCTACAAGCTCGCTGATGAAATACATTTTAAATCTATGTGTTTCATACGTCATAATATTTATGTTGAAACATATTGATATTTTTATTTATTTTCTCTCTAACACGTTGAATTCATAATATTTATAATGTTATTGGAAAATTATGTTATTTTTGCAATGTAATATTATACAATCAATTGTTAATGCAGAATACAGTGAGTCATTAAATATTTTAAATCTTGTCAGATTTTTTTGTAAATATTTTCGTCTGCTACCAAAAATAAAGAGTACATGTATTCCTAAAAGGTTCGTCGAACAAAATAAAATATTCGTATACTATACATATATATATATATGTATTTTTATAGAAACTAAATATTATGAAAAAATAATTGTATTTCTATAATTTCATACTGTCTATCAATGTTTTAATATTGTAAATCATCAATTGCATTTCATATATTTTGAAGAATAAAACTTAAGTATGATATATGTTATATAGAAGTATACATTTTAGAACCAAAACAATTATAATATTTAAATAGTTCCAGATGTCAATATTATAATTTGGTAAATGTTCGGTTTTTTATCAAACAGTAAAATTGGTAAGAAAAATATTTCATCGCTTAACATGCACTAATTATAAATAATAGACAAAATACTATAAATATTACTAAAATAAAAAAAAATATATTCTCCTGACTTAAATGAATCCATCAATCCATTTTTGTCTCTCTAACTTCATTTCTACAACTAGATGTTTAATCTTTAATGATTTTTCATTTCCGACAAAGCGAGAGGAGTGGATATTCTTATTGTAATATATTATCAGAGATGGAACTAGGAATTTTTACACCCAGAGAAAATTTTAAAATTACTCCCTATCATACACCAAGAATCAATTAACCTTTCTTACATTTTTTTCTAATAGCACACAATTATGCTTATTGAGTATTTAACATATAATCAGTATCAAAGTTATAAATATCAAACTAGCAGCCAATAAAATAATGTATAATATAAAATTACGTCTTCAAAATATGTTACGTCCGGGGACGAATCTTCCTCCCCTAGTTCCGCCCTTACGTACTAACATGTCTTTAATATATTTTTGGTTTTTTTTTTTGTGTTTCGCGTTAAGAATAAAACAAATCAATTACCGTTTAGTATCAATAAAGTAACACTGAATATACTGACCGTTCAACAAAAATCAATAAAATAAACAAATTTCTTATTTTCTGCTAGAACAGTTATTTTATCTATATATGTTTGTTGTAAATATAATGGGTTTATTTTTATTTGTGAACTATAAATTGCAATAATATATTATTATTATATACTCTTATATATGTATTTATAGTGAAAACTCCTTTATTAGATACCCTTAAATAACGGACACTTTTATGTCATTTAAATTTTTGAAATTTATAATTTTTATCGTAAATTAATAATAATTGTGAAATACCTAAATTACGCGCTATATTATTAAATTATATTTTTTTACATACATTATTATACAGTATAATATATCTTATCCATCCAGTTGTTGAAATATTATTGCATCGGCGTAATTTTGTGATTAATGCGGTGTCGTATTAGTATTTAGTAGCTTGTGATGCCAATACAAACGTATCTTTTTTATAAATGTATATTTTTAAGACTGATCTATTTAATTAATGTTAAAATATTATCATTCTAATTTATATATTTTTTAATTTATAATTCTAATTTAATAAAAATAAAATTACTCCCTTTAAATGGCGGACATTTCTGAATAACCAACAAAATGTCAATAACCGACAGTGTGCGTTATTTAAAGGTTTTACTGTATTTATATATCTATACACACATAAATTATAAAGTATAAACGTTATCATTTTCTACAAGATTAATAATAATTAGTATTACTAATTATTTTATAACTATTTATTTTTATAATATTTATTATATTGAAACATTTGTCGTTGGTTGTTTATTTTAAAGATGAATCAACATTAAAATTTAATTTTAAAGAAAAAAAAAAATGTTTATCATGTTTCTAAGACATCGTACCAAGCTATACAGATAATCATTATTAAAAATTATGATAATAATTTTTTCAATGGTTAGTAAAATATAAAAATAAAGTAAAAGATAAAATTGCATTTCCCGTTTTTTAATAAGTTTTAATATTCTATTGTATTATATTTTAACAACATAATTCAGCATTTAATTGAGTACAAACATTTGAAAGCATTTTCTACTCAATTCATGTAGATCAATACATTTAAACGTCATTATTTTAGATTATATTTTTGATATGTTTCAATTAAACCGTACTCAAATGGTTACTTTATGACAAATAAATGTTTTTGAGTAATTTATATAAACTGAAATAAAATGATTAATAATGATACTAGCATTATTTTTTAGATTACACTAGGTTCGTATACATATCTTACTGTCAGTAAAATGTGTTTGCGGTATAGTATCATTAATTACGTAATAATAATTAATAATACTTTATTCACAAACAATAATCGATAAAATTATATAATAATTTTATTTTTTGTTAAATAATTTTAAAGCTGTAATTATTGACATGCTATAATGAATAATGATGGTTCATTACATATACCTGTATATAAGTGTATAAATTATTTACTATTTTTGCTAATGGTTAAATAAATAAAATGTTTTGATATTGGCTTAATGTTTTGGTATTTATAAAAATATTACTATTACTATCATATTTTTTAATATATTTTTTTTAATAGATATTTTTTCATTGCATCCATGAAAATAGCAAATAATGGATAAATATATTTATTTTCATAGTATTTATCAATAAAGTTTTTAAGCGAGTTAAATATTTTTATATTTTCTTTTTTCTATAGATACTCTTGGTAGATATATACATTTCATAAATAATTTTTTTATGTTACGTATTTTCTTGTATTATAAATTGTAAAACTTGAAACACAAATAATGTACAACTAAAATAACTTTTAACATATAACGGATAACAAGATTAAAATACACAGCAATTGAATTTAATAATAGGTTTAAATATACTTAAAACAATAAAACTAAAATAAAAACGTGAATGTATTAAAGAACTTTTTTTTCTTGTTTGAATGTTTTAAGTTATTCAATTATAAAATAATAAAAATGAATGAATGGAGAGATATACATTTTAACTTGCATGGAATTATTTCAAACCGTTACTTTATTTTGAACTAAACATTGATGAAGGTTATATAAACTTAGAGTAGATCACATGTTTTTTCTTATTCTTATGATTTATACTTTTAAACCCAATACAATTTTTCTATAGTCTAGCTATAGTAAACTGTCAACGTTATTGTTATCGGGTTGAAACAAATTTAATTTGTTTATTTTTTTAGTGAGTTTTCTGTGTAAAAGTTCTTCCAATAAAAAATATGTTTTTTCATGTTTTAATTATTTTTGTAATTTTATATTTTAACCAACAACTACATAAACCAAATCAAACACATGTCTGATAATCATCAAAGTTTATTTAAATTATCTAAAAAATAAACCTGAAATAGTTTATTAGTTGATCTATATTATCTACTCATAGAACCCACATTTATTTGTAATATATATGTTAAAACTATTTCGGGTCATTCAATACATCGAGATTTTTTCAGTGGCTTTCTCTTTAAAAACTATATAATTATTTTATATTTTCGTATTCTAAAATGTAAAGTCAATAGTTTAGTGTTATTCGATTACAGAATTTAGTTTCACTTAATTTATTTCTTGTGATTGCAGGTAAACAAGGTTAAATAGTAACTATACTATTACAGCTATTCCATTAGTGGAATGCTACAATATTCATTTAAAAATAAATAAACCTTCCTATTGTTTTCGGGACGCCGGGCGCTAAGGATCCAAAGCTTTGGATATTATACGTGCTGGCTTATAATACTTATGGTGGATTAAAATAAAAATTATAACACACGTATCATTTTCATTTTAAAGCTAATTTAAAACGCTGTTTTTTTAAGCGATCCTGTAAACTAGAAAAACAGAACAGTTGTCATGGAACTGTGAATTTAGCTTTGGTAGTATGTCAAAGGATCTCAACAGTTAATATTGAATTAATTAACATACATCGTATATCATGGCTGACTAATGAAAAATTGAGTACACCTTACACAGTATTAATTTACATTCACCTGGCTTATGGTCGGAACACTCTTAATATACATGCACTTAAAAATAGGTTTAAATAAAATTAAAATAACTATCCGATAAAATTTAGAAGTTTGTTGATATATTAATACTAAGTGTATGTCCTTCGTCACTTGGGTCCTGAACTACGATATATAAATAATTTAAACTGCGACGGATTTGTAATATAATTATATAATTCATGTCACAATGACCTGTTGCTTTTGAGAAATAAAAATTAATGTATCTGATCTTGGTGGAATACAGATTTTGCATTGTGTAATAATATGTACCGTTATAATATTAATTTAAAAGTAAATTATGTACATACTAAATATTAAAATAAATGTATGTACTTCATAAAAGAAAGGTATATTCATTAAAATAAGTTGTGAAATTATAATTTTATAAAATTGCATTCGTTTTCAACACCAAGAAAAATATTATACATTTAATGTAATGTAGTTGTAATTTACCAAAGCTAAAAAGTTTTTTGTTGTTAGAAATCTAAATTTACGTTTAGTTTTAAAACCTATATATACAAGATTTAAAAACTAATTATAAATAACAATTTATAAGAATATAAAAAACACACTGTGATTTATGTATTACATAATTATTTATTAAAATAATTTATATAAAAGTAAAATATTAAAAAAAAAAATTATAAGCCAAAAACAAAAAAAATTAATACATTTTGAATAAATTTGTTCATATTTTAATAATTTAACATTAATTTACTGAACAAAACCCGTCTTATATACCGAGTTATGTATGGTCAATTCTTCTACTTCTCCTGTCAGTCAGTGTTTTTTTTTTCTATATTATAATCCTTTCTTTTTCCAGTGTTCAATGATTCCTATCATTTCGTCCGTGATTTCTGTTAATACGATGAGGTCTTCCATTTCACATATACTCGGTATCAGAGTATACTCAAGTAGATGACTTAATGTTTGTTCCTATCCATACTCACAGCTTGCATTGACGGTCATTCTTCATTTATTTAAGTTTAATTTAGTTTTTCCTACTCGTGTCTTCAGTCGGTTGAAGTATATCGGTCAATATAGGGCACCAATATTTCTTATTTTTTTTCTCCTAATCTGGTGTATATATATATATAAAAAAAAAAAAAAAAAAAAAAAAAAAATAGCTAATTATCAAATTATTTAATAATCAAATAAAACAATCTAGTATACTCATATTTTGTATACAATTTTATAATGGTATTTAATGCGTGTAACGTACCAAACATAAGAATTGCTGTCTCATCGTATTTATACAATTTGAGAAAAAAATTATTATTTATACATTGTGAATATGCCACGTTAATATTCTAATTATACAAGATGCTTTGGTTTCTAATTCAGTAGTATTTTTAAACCGATTTGTTTAATTATGATATATGAGGATCATATTCCAGGTGGACCATTACCGTTGCTACCCCTCATAATTCATCAATACAACACACAATACAAACTTTAAGCTTGGATAATATTTTATGAAACGTGAAATACCTAAAACGTGTGTATATATTTTTGCAAATGTCATTGTTAACGTACACGATATTTTAAATAATATACAGTAAATATGAAAGATGTGAAATAATCAGTCTTAAAGTATTATAAATAAAAAATGTATTATTAATAAATAATAACATATAATAACATTCATTAATAATTCATTAAGAATTATTTTTAATACTATTATTATTATTTATTATATTATTTGGAAACAAATGCTTCTTTGGACTATCAAAGATGCTAAGAGTTGAATTTTTCGGACCTTTGAAAGACAGTATTATCAATGATTGGAGAGTTAGGAAAACAAGGATTTAAAAATTATAATTATTATTATTGGTATAATCATTATACCAAAAACCGAACATTGTTAATGTAATCAAACATAAGAGACTGTAATGGGCAGGGCACTCTTGGAGAAACCAAAAACCATTAATCCGAACAGTACTAGAGAGGAATCCAATAAAAAAAAGAAGCATTGTAATACCAAGAATGAGATGGAAAGATGTAGTGAAGAACAATGTGGAAGAGCTAGGAGGAGGAACAGACTGGATGGCACGAGTAACTGACCAAGATAGATGGAAGGCTGGATGTATGATGAGATTTTCCTAGAGGCTGCTAACAGTAAAAAAAAATACATATTATTATAATGATTTACAATCGGCTCACGATTTTATTAATATTATGTATATAAAAGGTCATTACGGTTTAGTGATTTTTTTCTTTGATGTCACACGCGTTTAAATTTTAACATAAAACTATATTTTGATTTGTTTGATGATTGGAGTTCATGGGCGTGAAAATTTTAAATTAATAAAAAAACGATAGATGTTCAATCCCACGCTTATATACCAACACAACACGTTTTAGAATATTAGCGAAGAGAAAATCACAATTGAATTACAAGAATATATTTGTTTTTGTATAACATGCGAGGTTAGTCAATCGTGAAAATAGTCTATTCTACTCGAAATTCTATTCATCCATCCCTATTAATGTATCAGTTGTTTTTTTAAATATTAATTACAAATGCAAAATGTTGATATAATTCCAAACATATTTTATTTTTTTAACGACAAAATAATAAATCGTTGCACGAGTATTGTTTTAAATCAATAAATAGGGCTTAGCTACCCTAACTTCCCTCCCAGTTGTGCTACCTTGTTGGAAATGCTTTAAATGATGTAGATATATCGTTCACGATTTAATTATAATTAATAATTCCCGAAAATGACTCATCCAGAGTCTGGTAATGTGCATCAAGTCGAAAAGAGTGTGTGTGGGCTTAGGTTGTGTATTTCGATGACCAATACTAATTTCACCCGTTCTTTTCGAACGGATTCTTCTCTTAAGCGGTCGTAAACGATATTAAAAATAAAATACAACCACGGTATACTCTACTAGTGCACAGTGCAGCAATTTAAAAGTGCGAGCGACCATTAAAATACTATTTGCCATTACCGGGAAAAAGCATTTATGTGTTGGAACAATAATTACATACACCCACACATACGTACATATACACATATATATACTCAAGCGAGTATTCGCACACGTACATAATGAAACACAATCATAATCGTTTTCCTGGATGGTTGCAGGAAACTCACTGCAGATAATTATCACTGTAACGGTAGCCAAACCGATCATGTTTTCTGGAATTTGGAATTTAAACAATTCGGTTACAAATACATATTACAATACATATTTATTCGCTCTCGTGTCGGTTTTAATTATTAAGATCGATGGGGGGTTAATGGCAACGAAGTAAATAATATTTAACAGCTTATGCCGTTTGTGTAATTTCAATATAGTTCGATGTTCATCAATTGAACGAAAACGATTGGTGAACTTGACACAGTTGTATATATTTTGTGGTACAAAACGACACTAAGTATTCTATTCGCTAACGATTTGATTATTCACTAAAGTTAGGTAGGTATAAGTTTCGATTTTACAACGCGTGTACAACTTATTTCAATGAGTGTGAAGTATAAATTCATACAGTTCATAAATCATCCAATTCCAATAATGGAACAATAACGTTTCATGGTTTTTTTTTTTATCAAAGAAACAATTTAAATGTCTAATCCAGACTCTAGCTAGATATGTTTACTCATTTTTGTCATTGAGAGTTCTTTTTTTCAAAAATAAATTTCCAGTAAGATAAATATAAATGGATAGAACTTGTTATACTCATAGAATATCCGATGAGGTTATACTACTGTGATATTATCAACTCACATTTTAGTACCTATACATACTTATTGCGCAATTTTAAATATTAAAATTATAGAACCAAACAAATAATATTATTTCCAACAACTTTTGGTACAATAAAGTTTATTCAAATTGTTTTCAACAGTATTTACAATTGTGGCTAAACGTGTAAAATAATAGTCTGTATATATGAAATAGTGAATGTGTTAAGGCATAGTTGGAATTCTTACACTGCGGTCCGGTTACCTAATTGAGTTCCAAGTTCTCGAAGGTGAACAAAGGCAGATTCAGCTGGGTAGTGAACTCTACAATTATATGTTTTCAATAGAAATTATTTTTATTCGTGTTTAATAAACTTTTTTTAACTAGGTTAAGAAAGCCGTTTGACTTACAATGATAGTTTTCATTTTTCAATAGCCAAATATTTTTTTAAATAAAACGAGTGACTAAAAATTTGTTTTTCGTTTTCATTTAAATTGAATTTAAAGTTGAACTCTGACAGAAAAACTATATAAAAGTATTTTTTTTTATGTTCTCCGGGGAAATATGTAAAACTAAGAAACCACCTTTAATATTCAAGGTTTTGGGAGTTTTTAATGATTATTGGTTTGAGCAATTAAAATCAAACAAAACTTTTTATTCTGGATATTAGATATGATAAAATTATTACTTTTGTCTTTTATATATATTTTTGAAACGTTCCAACATTTTTTTATGTTTAAGATTTTTAAAAAATCAAACAATGATTTCAATTTAATAAAATGTGTTTTTTTTTTTATTGCAGCCATTTATTGAAGAGTTCTTGAAGTCTTAAATCTCACATTTCAAATTTATATTCATTTAAATTATATTCTAGTATATAATTCTAGTAAAAATCTTTAAATATTTCAGCATGTTATAAAAAATGAAAAGAATAACTGACGTAGAGACACAGAATAGATTAAATTAATTTGATTAAAATTTAATCAATTCTATGGTAGTGATAAATAGTAACTGTGATAATGTGAAGTCTTTAGTCGAACAAAAATTATAACTTATATTTGACAATATATTTCATAATATGTTGGAAATTGTAAACTACATTTCTAATCAAAGTTATTTTCGCGAACAACGATTAATCATTATTTTGACATTAAAAATAACCAAATAAAACGGAACGGATATCCGTCAAGTTAAGTGTCCAACCCAGTCAGTCACTATATAATCTCGTTCGTATTTTTTGCTGAAACTAAAATCTATTTCCATGCCGTACTTGGTAATCGTTAATCCGACTTCCGGCGTCACAATACAAATCGTGGCTTAACCATATTAAATGCAAACAAAAAAATGCATGTACCCTCGATACATTTTTTGTCATATTCTCAGGCTTACGGTTTTTGGCAAAACCTTTACTGGATGAGAAGTTAAACCATGTTGCGTATTTAGACTAAATACGGAATGAAATTGAATTAATAAATATCCTAAGGAGGCGTTATGCTTGTCATGTCACACCCTAAAATTATTTTCAAGTCTAACATTGATTACGGGAATTTGTTCGTTTATACTCGGGTTCATAGTTGAGGTATTATTTTTATCTTTATCGCTATCATTTTTATATTCAAATCGGGATAGTTTCGATTGAAATACACCTCGACACTATTAACTAATATCGTTTTAATAAACACGTCATACTCGACACAATATTGCAAAACCTTTGTACGCACACATATAACGATTCTAACAGTTTGAACTACTTTAATGTTTTCAATATGCTTGCAGTGGCATCCCGAGGTTTTGTAAGTCCCTGGGTAACATTAGTAGTCAAGGCCCATAAACAAATAATATATTGAAAATTGATACATATTAAAATAAAATTGTTGAATATTGATCATTATCATTTATTTATTTATCCATACAACCATACTTACTAATATATTATGATGCTTATGATTGTTAAAACATTGAATGTAAACAATATACTATAATATTTGAACCACATAATAAAATATTGATTCTTATTATATTTGATTGAATTAGAAAAATAAGTAGCTAGAAATCGATAGGTGCCTATACTATACATGCTTTTCATTTGAGAATTTATTTTATACCAACCATCTTAATTACTTAATAACAATTTTAATTATTCAATTTTTATTTTAATTTTTATAAAACTGAATATCTTGAATTTTTCGGTATCTCAAACTAATTTCTGTTCCCCTTAGGATTCTAAATTAAAATATTTTACTGTGTAACTGTGGTGCCTAACCCGCGGCCCCGGGCTACACGTGGCCCGTTACGAATTTTCTAAAATAAAAAAAAAAATTTAAAAATGTATGAAAACATTTTTAAATTATTTATTTCCATATATTATTTTTATTTAAATTTATAAATTCATTTAAATAATTATTCCAAAAAATACAATTATAATGATAATAATAAAACTAAAAACTACACAAAAATATTATACTCTTATTTTTAATGTGAAATTTGAGCTTGTACTCCTTTTACTAATAATGAAAAATCTGGTTGAAATTTAGTGGTTCCAATCCTCAAAATTGAATGAAAGTGTTTATCTGTAAGTCGCGATCTATGAACCGATTTTGTTTGTTTTATTGGTGAAAATATTTTTTCATATATATATATATATACGTCGAGCCAAATACAGTAATCTTTTTTATCATCAAGTTTCTTAAAGCAGAAAAATCTTCGTGTGGAAGTTTTGAATAAAATTTTAAAATATGGTTTTGTTTCGTTTTTTTAAATTCATTATAGTAAAATTAATTTGTTTACAACTCAATAACTTCAAGTTGAAGAAAAGTGTCGACATCATTTTCATCAATATTAAATGGATTTTCAAATAAACTTCACGATTTTTCGTGTAATTTAACATCAGAAAATCGAGATGAAAAATCGGTTTGCAACTTCTTTAACATTTCTACAGATCAATTTGTTGAACATAAGGTTTTGTTTCATTTTTAAACATTTGGCAGTTTTCAAATGGCTAAAGTCACTGCGCTCAATTTGATTAATAAATTATTTTAATATTGCATCAAATGCTTTAACAGTATTATACATGTCAAGTATAAGTTTTTCAGGTACTTGTAATTTTAAATTTTAAATATTTAAATATACTTAATATAACGTGTTAATCAAACTAATGTGTACCTACGATGTATACCTCAATTCATAATATTTTCAATCGATAATAAAAGGTAAGAAAACAAGTTCAATATATAAGATTATTTTTGTACTTTTATACTTTGTGGCCTGCTTGAAGATAATTGTTTACCAAAGTGGCCCGCCATAGGAAAAAGGTTGGGCATCACTGCTGTATTATGTATATTAATATCGACGGTTATTGTTACATCGATAGATAAGATACGAATTTACGAATATTTCAATGCTCTGATTCCATTTAAAAATTCTAAGCCCAGTTAGAGTTTGAGTTAGACTATTTATTTTTACAATTTTTGATTAGTACGACTCTATGCCATAATAATTTAGACGGAATTTCTAAAATTTGTAACATGTATAGAATCACGTAAAAACGATATAGTAATATCGTATTACGGGCGTATCAGTATTATAACTAATAAGTAATATATTAGCAGTTCCGAATGTAGGGGGGGAGGATAATATTATTGATTATAGTATTTACAGTATTTACTTATATTTGTATAATAATATAAATAGGAATACGATTACTAATTACAAATATGTACAGTAATATTATATTTTGTGTCATTATTCATTTCTGGGTCTTATCGTGTAATCTGACTTATAATCAGTGTTGGGAATAGATATTGCAAAATTTATCTAGATAAAGATAAAAGATAATTTCATTTTTATCTAGATAAAAAAAAAAAGATATTTTCAAAAAATGTTATTTTTTTGGTCAATATTTCAAATTCTAATAATATCTATGAAAACTCAATTATAATCTCATTATTATCAATAGGTACCTAGGTGTTTAATGTTTATTGTAGTAATGTAGGTAGTGTATTATTAAGCAGTATTAATATATAATGTACAATATTTAATGATAGTTAGTCACTAAAATATTACACAAAAAAAAAAAAAAAAATAAATTTTCTCTATACGTATCAAAATGAATACAGAATACATAAAAAAATATTTTAAGTTAATAATATTTTTTTCCATATAATATTAATTTGATGATTTTCATCATTCTATAAGTAGTTATGACTTTACGGGTTCCAAGAGGGAAGTAATGACTATTCAGCGTATGAGTGACATGTTTATATTAAAATCAAATAACTATTATATTTGGAACTACCATGGAAAAATAAGAAATTAAGTTTAAAAATACCAAAAATATTTACTTGGCATGAAAATTCAAACAAAATGCCATACCAAGAAATAATAATTACTTATTAATAATACACGAATTATGATTATGAATACAAAATCTCTATGTATAAAAGAAAGTCAGGTTATTTACAGAAGTTATAATTCAAGAACGGCTGGACCAATTTTGATGATCTCTGATTTGTTGGATTTGTCTCCGTACAAGAATAAAAATAACTCTAATCTTGGTAAGAATACAGACAATTATCTAGCTAAGTAAAAATTTTATCTTAGATAAGTAATTAGATAACTTAGCGTTATTTATCTAGATAAGATAAAAGATAACAAAAAATCTATCTAGATAACTTATCTAGATAAGTCCCAACACTGCTTATACCATTGTAATATAATGATTTTAGCCAATTTATTTAAATGTTTTAATTAAAAAAATAAATAGTGGAAAAAAATGAAATAAAAAAAATAAATATCAGATTGAAAGGCCCGTTTAATAGTCACGCGTATATCATCGCGTATATTTATTACGTCTAGGCATTGTCGACCGGTTATCTTTTCGATGACGACTAATATAATCGGAAATATTCTGTGAGATAATATTAATAAAACTGACCTCGATTACTCGGTATGCGACCATGTCCATCGGCATTCCGGCACTTGGCTGTTTGGCACTCGAACTCGGCAGTCAAAAATGTGATGTGTTAAAAAACCAAAAACATTTATACAAATTCATCGTCGTCATATTTTTCTTTTATTTTTTATTTTTAAATTTAAATGTCAATGATCTGACAACTCTTACAGTTAATTTTTAAAATTCCTACATTTTGAGAAATTAAACTTTTTTTTAACAAATTAAAATAACTAAATTATTTTAAATACGATACAATATAAAGGTTACAACATCAGTATTTACAATATTTTTACAGTTTTGATTTGTATTAACTATAAATTGTTATTATATTGAGATACCTCTCGCTCTCCTTAGTTCCGTCTATGTAGTGCATAGTTAAGGGCGCTGTGTTTTTATTATACCTGAGCATTAAATATTCTATATTCGGTACTGTATATAGTAGTAACTAGTGCTGTGCATGGTTTGGTCTTAATCAGCCCGGTCCGGACCGGACTGGACAGTGGCCCGGTCTAGTACGGTCCTAATATACAAAAATTATTGAATCGTCGGTTTGGTCCGGTTAAAAAATTTTTAGGAGTAATTCGGTCCAGTCCTCAGATCAAATACGAGTACATTATTTTCAGTCTAGTCCGGTCCCAATCATGGTACTTAAAATATAAACACAGATATTGATATGTAAACAAATAAAACGAAAAAAACCGATAACTTTTGGTATATATTTATTTATAAAGTCAGATAGTCCGGTCCAGTGTAATATTAAACGCATCATATAGTACGGTCTGGGCTAATACAGACTGAACCGGTCCATAAAGTTTTAAGATCGGACCGACTTTCTTGTCTACGGTCTACTTTATTAAATGTTATTTAATTACTGGTCCGGTTCGGTCTAAAAATAATACGAAACCATCGGTTCTGTCCAATTTTGGTCTTTGATTAACGTTTAAATTTGATCCAGTCCGACTTCGGTCCCCTGGTAAAATTTGAACCCCAGTCTCCAGTCTGGTTTTTTGAATAACGGACCGTTCAGAGTACTAGTAGTAACAATTGTCAAAAATATATTAGTAAATAGGTATTTACATAATTTTGCAAAAAGATAACATAAGACAGTCGACAGCGTTGGTAGATAGATACTAGATAGTAGCATAGAAATATAGTAGTTGGAGAAAATTGTTTATTATAAATGTTTTAGTATGCTCTAATTACCAACAACTTACAAGGCTACAACTAGAAAAAGATGTCTTTGTTATTTTGACCTAATATTTATACTTGGAAATATAGTAAATATCTATAATAAAAATATACCAAAATTATTACCCAATATACCATGTGGTCAACAGTAAATATTAAAGCACCAGACAATATTTATGTCCTTAAAAATTGGGTTTTATAATTTTATTTTTCGTCTTCGTGTCGATGATAATTTTAAAAAGTCATCGATGTTTTCCTTTATAATTCTACATTCTAAATCAGTTAAAATTCTACAAAATTATTTATTTTTTTCTTATCGTATAATGCATACAAGTATGTATACATGTATGCGCTCTCGAGTGCTCTTGCAACCCCCTGGATAAAAAAAAAAATAAATAAAATCTAAAAATTTAGGATGGAGGCTATAATTATCACTATCAGATTTTCTAATAGCCTGCATTACTTTGTAGCTATAAAAAAAACGAAAACAATTTTTAATTTTATACAATTTGAAAAAATATTCCTGCGTATTTTACTTAAATAATTTAAGCACTATTTAGAAATGAGTGTATATATTATTCATGATGCACTCCCCTGGCGAAATTCCTGGCGGCGTATATGTGTATATATGTACAGTATAAAACATATGAATATATTTTAAAACATGAGGCCCCTTGAGGCGCGAAGCCCTGACCAAGTGCTCCGTTTGCCCTGCCCACGGGATGGCACTGTACGCTGAATTATTAAATATATATAACAATAATCGATCATCTATTCAATCAAAATCAATAATGTATAAGGATTCCAAAAACAAATTTTAATACGGATGCCGAGACCTAGTAATTGAGTTTTCTCTTATTGATAATCCTCTCAAGACTCAGAAAGGATACCTACTGGTTGAAAATATGAAGATGAATGAGAATGTAAAACGTATATTTATTACGGACGTGTATTATCTTAATAATTTGTGTACATTAATTTATGACTAACTATGATCCGAACAAAGGCATATAATGAAAATTATTTTCGCGATAATTTTAAGCCAAATGCATTAAAAATGTTATAATACATTTTTGTGTTTATGAATTTACCAGGCAATGGAAATAAAATTTTGTTTTTATTTTGTTTATCATTTTGAAACACTAATGGTCTTAGATAAGAGTGTAAAAAAAAATACTTACCCTTGAAAGAATAATGTTTTGGTTTTATTGAAAATATAATTAAAGGTTATAACTGGATAGACAAAATGGCGTGTTTAATTTAACCTTTTAAGTAGTAAAAATAAGCATTAGCTAAATATTTTATAAGTTTATCTTCAAAGAGTATAATAAATGATTATCACTCGTGAAAAACAAATATACTGTCAAAATGTTGGTAAAAAGATCCATTCATTCCAACCTTTCGTTTTGTTTTACTAAAAATAAAAATAATATGTATTATAATTTAGATGTTTTTTATTTATTTTACACAACAAACAAATTCATTGATTTAGAAAATACTTGTTTAATAAGAATTAACATTATTTTTCAGTTTTTCAATCATACTGTAACATCTATTCAAAAAATCGAAAAATAATTTACTCTTAATATAATCTTCAATCTAATTAATCTTTTAAACTATCTAAAATACTTTGTTTAATTTTCGATTTTATGTGGTTCTGTTTTTGAAACTTTGATACTGTATGGCTACCAAAAACTTTAATCGTAGAAAAAAAACAACTTTATAAAATTATTCATTATTTATCTCAGAATCTAAAAGTTCGGAAGCAGGTAATATTGAACATTAATATACTTTATGTTTTTAAACTAATTTTTAAATCTTTAAAAATAAGTAAGTGGGGTATATACATTCTTATGGTTTTATACAATCTAGAGCTATTATTACTCTTTGTAAATGAATAAATTAATAAATTAATTTTTGAAATATTAAGAAAATACTTTATTCATTTAAGTATATAAAATGTATACTTACGGTCTCTTTATTCAAAAATTACACGTTTTATTGCCATTCATCGCTGTCTGCAACTTTAAATTCTGTTGGGTCATTAATTTTTTTTTTTTTGATTCTTAATAACACAGTTTGACTTTGCTCCCCGTTCGATGAATTTTACTTTCATTTTTTTCTTCCTTACGAAGTTCGGTAATGTCTAATGTCATTATAATTTGTGCAACAGCCTTTAAGAATAAGATATTGCGAACAGTTCTACGAAGTGTAAAAAACAGAAGAAAAAAATATAACACAAAAATATAAGATAGCATTTTTATTGTTCAATGTTCAAATCAAAAACTTTTCAATATACATAAGTGTTTGTTAATAATTAATTATGATGTATATTTTAATATCACTAAATCAATAATATGTACGATACACATTGGATACCTGTCCTACAGACATAAACTATATATTTGGACCCTAGATAATGTGTTCCATTTATACTTACTATATCAATAAACGTAGTTTATATTATACAATGTATCTTAATACAAACAATATTATTGGATATTAGTTATTACTCATATGACATTTCACAGAATAATATGAGTCAGGAACTTATTTTTCGACATTAAAAAAAAATATATATTTTTATATGCACACGAAAAACAATGTTATTCTTTTTTATTTTTATTTTAAATTACCCAATATTATGTTGGCAAATAATCTATACTTAAAAATAAATTTAAAAATTTATTCGGGTACATTTCAAAATAAGCATATTATTTACATAATATTTGCGTAATATATATTATGACATTTTTTTACATAAATTATCCATATATATATAATGTGTAATACTGTAAACAAAGGGTAGTATAAATTGATTTATAAATTAAAATGCTAACATTCAAAATTATTTATACAATAATATTTTTTTAGTGAACACATTAAATACTGTTACAAATGAAAAAAAAAACAATTCTCTATAGGGTGATTTTAAAAATGTAACCATAATTATATGAGTTATGCGTATTCTATTTTTTACTTCCGACAAAATAAGAACTCTGTACATTATTACGATGTATCAAACTAAACAATTTCATCGCTATCTCTGTCTGATTTATTAAAATATTAAGTATTGTGCCATGGCAGTGATCATAAAGGATTTTTTTTTTTTTTTTAAGGGAACTAAATTATAAACAACCTTTTGAAACGAGATCTGTCCTGCATCAGATACTTCTTAAAAGTGTAAAAACGGTGACTCGGTAGATTTCACCAACAACCCTGTCCGAATGTTTTAAAACTATACGAAGTAAATAGCTAATCCTCTTACCAATTAGATATACTATTTTAATGACTTTTGCTATTTATGTGTAACACTTGTTTCAATTTAAAATTCTAGAATTGGAATTTTCTTTACAAATGTTGATATGCGTCAAGTTAGTAGAATATAAGACAAACTTATATGATATTAGGATGAGAGATATTTTGTAAAATCTCTTAACTATTTGGATATGATTTCAAATCTATTAAACCTAATCAATAATTTAACTGACTATATTTATTATAGATGATAAGTGTACAATTTTAAATCAGTTTTAAGAGTAAGTGATAAAATATATATAATTAATACATTATAAAACAGTATATTATGAATTTAAAATTAAAAAAAAAAAGAAAAACATTCATTACAAGAGTTATAAATATTTTCTGAAATGTACTGCAAGCTTAGGACGTTATCAATAGTTGCTTCTAAAACGAAAATCGTTGTAATAATATGAATTAAGTTTTAAGTTAATATTATAACTATGTTTCCTAGTAATAAATAAAAACCTAGTTGTTATTTACAACTCAAAACGAGCTGTGTCCCGATCGACGAACTATATCGGTTGGTAAAATGAACTATATGCATGTGATTGTATCACGTACTTAATTTGAAGGCATACGAGTTATTATATCGTTTTAAATTATAAAAAAGCTACTAACCCTGCACATTATACAAAACCGATATTAGTGTATTGAAAAATAATACAATAGGTCCTGCATTTTAGAATCTAACATCATTAGCGGGAGTCTATTTACTATCTAAAAACTAAGTATTAATTTTACTGAAAACATCAGGCGAAAAAGTAATAGCTTTTGATCTTTAATAAACTCATTACCAATACTTTATAATTATTTGTTCGTACAATCGTTTCTTCTCGTCTGACACCACTTGCAGTTTAACAAAAAAAAAAAAAAAAAAAATACACCGAAAACGACTTGTTATGTTTGCGTCCCAATGACCTACCTAAGTTAAATCTAACGTCTTATTGGTTTCACAATAGTAATTGACAGTTAATAAAATACGTAAAACAGTATTATAGTGATGTACATGAACATAAATAATCATTATGTTTTTATGTAAATAATTGACGACTAGAAGGAAAATCACGGAAATGCACGTCCGGTGCTGGAACATAACACACAATGTACATTATTATAATAAAAGGTTATGATATTTTGTCGAATCGTTTCGTATTTACAAAAGTGAATTGAAAAAAAGAGACAAGTATTTTAGAACAGGATTATGTGATATATACAAACTATTTATATGTACACGTTTAAAAAATATGCGAGATTTGTGCGATAACTTTATCTTCTAGAGCAGTGGTTGTCAACCTTTTTGGGTCCACGGCTCCTTTTGATTTCGAAATAAAATATACGGCTCCCATACGAACATTTAAAATAGATTAGATTAGAGGCAAATCACCTAATTATAAATAGTAATCGAAATTTGCTATTTCTCGATATCGCAAACACGATTATCGACGGCCGATCTGTCTTACACACGCAACATGTAATATGTATTGGTGCGCGGAAATTTTATTTTTAGTTTTTATTACGAACGCGGCTCCCTTGATAATAACCGGCGACGCCTCTGGGAGCCGCGACGCACAGGTTGAAAACCATTGTTCTAGAACTAAATATATGTACACCGGTTTTATTATCATTGCGAACGAGCAAGTGCGGCTGAACAATTAATAGTTATTTGTCGGTGGTCGGCAGCGTTGATGCGTTAGGAGACGATGAAATCTTCCGCATCGAGTTCAACCGACGAAAATAACGTTTACGCGTCCCGGACCGAGAGCCCTGTAGCAATTTAATTTTCAACTGCAAAAGGAACGTGTGGATTTTAATTGATGCGCACATTATAACATTATACCTTATACCGGTGCACGAGATGGATCGAAGAGATCAATCGCGAAAGTCTCGGCTAAATATTAAAAATAATTATATACACCTGCTCATGTACTATTGTAGTCGTTTTGGTTTTCACTATGGTTAGAACAGCTACAACTATTATTACTGCTGCGTACTAGAGATGGGCACAAAATCCGAAGATCTGAACTTATCGAATGATCGGATGGTTCGGATTTATGGATATGCTTCGTACGCGACTTATAAATATTTTTAATTTCTAGGTAACAATTAATTATTTTTTTATTTTATGATAGTCAAAATTTAACAAAAGATCATTATGATGCTGTACGAATTACAGAAATACTTATCATGACTCTAACAGTTTTTACGATTTACTATTAGTTACCGAAACTAGTTGCTGTACTATTTTATATATATCTATGACTTACAAAGATGCCATGACTGAATACTCGATCGACCTATCCTAACAGCACAACGTTAATTGAATATTTGTAAACACGAGAATCAGTTATAGAGCAAGCAGTGAAATCGAATTGATCGATCCGGATGGTCCTTGAAATTCGGATATTTCCACCGCTACCAGATACTGCGACACTAATGGCGCGAGAAATGTTAATAAACTATTTGATGATAACGAGGATATTGATAAATCTTTGTTTTCAAAACGGTTGCTTTGTGGTCCGGTGACGCCGAGTCGATTTAATAATTATTACCCACAACTTCCGACCGGATTGTGGGGGTGGGAGGAGGCTCATGGCTAACGGGCAAATAACAAAACAATGATCGTTACAAATGTTATGGACGTTGTTTATCGTAACCGTTAATTAGTGCGTTTATTACCGGACTGTGTCTGCGGTTCACGGTCGATTACATTGACGGCGGAGCACCGGATCGCGGACGACCGCGTCCGGACCGGTTTGCTGTCGCGGGGTTGTTCTTTTTCCACCCCGGACCGTTTCTCATATCCATCGGTGCCGGTCGTGCCACGCGATCGTGTAGTGTTGTTCCGGTTCGGGCGACCAACAGTTGTCCGATAGCCAACAGCCGACTATGACGGTCGCCATGCCGATCAGCAGCGCGAGTATGATGTACAGTTCGGCTTTACCTGAAATAACATTTCGTCCGTGTACTTTTACGGCTAAACCCGGTCAGTTGGTCGCGGTCACGTGACTGCAATCGGGGTGGCATTTTTCTCGAGCATCTAACATTTACTTCACCCTCTCACATCTACTCGTCCTTCTTCTTATCGAATTGTAACGTAATTGTAGACCCCGAGCGACGATCCTATTATTTATTTTATTCAAATTTGAGATTATGAAGAAATATACGACCAAGACTTCCTCTTTACGATATTACAATAACGAAAGAACAAAAGGTGTTAAAAGATTCTAAATTTAAATAAACATATAAACTAGATAACTACCATCTTCATATCATATAACTCCTAAACCTTATGTATATTATATATATATATGAATAATGAATTATGGTTTACGTATATGATATGATGAGTTCTGACTGACCGTGTTGTTCAAAAATCGAATTGTTTTTGATGCAAAATTACAAGCTATTATGTTTATATTTCTCTGTAGGTATTCATTGTGTTAACATTGAACACAGCGTTAAAAACAATTATGTTAAAATAACACATATCATAATACAAATTTTAACTTGTTTAACTTGATTATTTGAGCATCGGTTATTTCAATAATATTATGGGATGGTTTGTGAATACTTTGGGTGAACGGATCACCCCAAGCTTCTCCTAAGCTACGTGCCCGTTCGGTCGGACAGACGAGTTCATCATCCGTAGTGCGTCCTCATCTGATACCCGACAACTTTATAGTATACAGTATTATAGGTTAATTGTTTAGTGGAGCCGAAGCCAAAAAATGAACGGCATCATATTGTCATGAGACCCCACCACAACTACAAGATTGGATTAAGATAGAGGTATTCAAACTGTGCGTCGCGGCTCCCAGGGGCGTCGCGGGAGTTGTCGAAGGGAGCCGCGTCATATAATTGAAAACCAATAAATATTTTAAAATATTTTTAATATAAATTATTTTTAATTAATAAAATATTTTTACGAAAAACGTTTATTATTATCATTGAGGCACACCGTTTGGGAAACGTTGAATTGTCTACAGTCTACACTCTACAACAATCATTCACTAAATATAGCTTTAATTGGTCGCATAAGTCGCGATAGCGATAGCGATACCATCGACTACCATCGTTAAATTATCAGTGCATATGTCGTGTTTGGCAGTATTAGTCGCGAGTTGTGTTTATCCATTGACTATTAACGTGTTTACGTGTACACAAGTGATAGTTTTCTCGTGTTAGTTAAGTTTTAGAGTTTTATCAGGATTGATAAATTTTTGAACAGACCTAAACGTGATAATCCGGAATTTGATAGTTCTAATACTGTAAGAAAATCAAACACCGTAAATATGATGAGAGTTACATGGATTATGGTTTTACGTATACGGTAGTGGAGAATGAAGAACGTCCACAGTGTGTTATTTGTTTCAAAGTGATGGCTGTTGAAAGCATGCTCCCTAATAAAATGTAACGTCATTTGGAAACGGTACATGAAACTTTGAAAAACAAACCACGTACATATTTTGAGTCAAAATTAAAAGCAATGCGTGAACAAAAGACAACCTTTGCCAAGCATGCTAAGATCCCTTCTAAGGCTCTGCTTGCATCTTACAAAGTTGCTTATCCGGTCGCTAAATGTAAAAAACCACACACTATCGCAGAACAACTCATTTTACCGGCAGCAATGGATATGGTGTCAATTATGCTTGGGGAGGCTGCTGCCAAGCAATTAATGAACATACCATTATCAGATACTACTATTAATCGCAGAATACTTGATGTGGCTGAAGATATTAACGATCAGTTGATAGATAAATTAAAAGGCAAGGATTTTTCTCTACAACTGGACGAAGCCACTGATAATAATAATGATGGCTACCTAATCTGTTACGTGAGGTTTATAGATGGTGGCGTTTTTCACGAAGATCTTCTTTTTTGCTGAACTATTAAAAGTCAAGCTAAAGCAGTAGATTTGTTCCAAATGCTCGATTTTTTCATAACGGAAAATAATTTAATGTGGGAAATGTGCTGTGGTATTTGTACTGATGGAGCTCATTCGATGTCAGGATGTTACAACGGACTTCAAGCCTTCATTAAAAGAAAAGCCCCATTTGCTGTATGGACTCATTGCATAATTCACAGAGAAGCTCTCGCTTCAAAATCTATCAGCCCATCACTTGATGAGGTATTGCAATCAACTATTAAAATCGTTAACTTCATCGTCCGTTGAAATCCAGATGTTTCGAACAAATGTGTGTTAATATGGGATCTGAGCACACTTCCTTACTTTACTATTGCAATTCTCGATAGCTTTCACGTGGAAATGTAGTGGCAAGAGTATTCGAACTTAGAAAAAAACTTCATATTTTTCTTTTAGACTACCATGCAAAAAAAATTTGAATACACTGATTTTCTTACAAAACTGTCATATCTTTCCGATATTTTTTCAAAGCTAAATATATTAAATAAATCGTTATACGGAAATGAAACCCACATTTTTGAGCTTCTTGATAAAATTACGGCTTTCCAAAGAAAATTAATTTTATGGAAGACTAAAATAGAAGACAACGCTTTTAATGACTGCTTTCCTATGCTAGGCAGTAATAAAATATAAATAAATCTATAAACAGTAATTATACAGTAATCGGCAGTACCGTAAAAGTAATTCAATGCGTATTAACAGAATATTTTCGAAATGATATTCTTGAATCGAGATATAAAAAATTATTTTATATTTTCTCTCGTAAGCCAAAAATGTAAATATTTTTTCGGCACAGCAGGGACCATATCTTTTTTTTCGCTTTGGACATGTACTGATAAATAACACTTTTTGAGTAGTGCTGCGGGATTTTCGACCGCTATATGTTCGCCGTTATATTTCTCTCGCAGGTGTTGTACCGTGGTTCCAGCGCCTCGAGAATATCGCGCTTATCGGATCGTACTGATATGAACGAATCTATCAAGTAAACTAGCGATTTCACGTCTCGGTAGGGGCGGCTGTAGAACCTTATATTCAGGTAGGGAATCTATACCTACCACATAATATTTCGGCAGTAGGTGGTGATGATCAAGTATCCAATGGGGTTAGTCGACCATTCGAGTAATTTCTCACTATTAATAATACATTTATATATTTTTCGCATTGGGCAAATATTATGATGATGCTCTTAATCCAGAGGTATTCAAAATTTTTCATCCCAAGGCTCCTTTGAGTCTTCACAAAATGTTGACGGCTCCCAAATTAAAAATGACAAAAAAATCAATGTTTATATGAATGTAATTTATATTTTATACTAATTATTTATTTACCATATTACATATATAAAAAAATTATAAATAAGTAGTTATTGTAAAAAAAAATATAACAAAATATTTTATGTTTAGTCTTAGGAAATATAACTCAATAAAATAACAATAATATTAAATAATCAATATTACTTATTACTAGATTTTTAGTGAGATGGATGCGCTTGCTTATGCTTCATAATATGTTCAAATCGTGGCTCAAGTTTGGAAATAGCTATTCTCATCTTCTTCTCAACGTTCACTTTTGATCGATATTTTGTTTTAATTACAACTAACGCAGAAAATCCGGTCTCACAGAGGTACGAAATTGCAAAAGGTGTTAAATTTTTCAAAGCTTTGGTGGCCAATTCGGTGTATTGTAGTTTCACATGCATCCAAAATTGTGTTAACGACGATGATCCGAACATGGTCTTCATTGTGGAATCTGATGTTACATCGATCCACTGTTCTTGTTTAATAGATGACAAATTTGTTGGAAGGTCAACACTGAAGGGATCTTTGATCCAATTTTGTTGTTGAGTATTTTGTGGAAAATAGTGTTCGAAATGAATTTTGAGGTTAGATAAGTGGTCAATGAACTCATTTTTGACGATCTTATTCAAGTTCATATCATTTTCTTTTAGAAATGTATGGATTGGAAATGCTTTCCTATATTAAACTGATTAGTTTACCATAAATAAGGTCTTTAAACTCTCAGTAGTTGTACATTTCGATGTATCGCACACATCGATTTGTAGACAAATGTTACCCATCCGGTGTACTGCAGTATTTAATTGATAAATACTGAGTCCTTAATGTAGTATTAATTTAAACAACGTTTATGACAATTAGTTTGCAAGATAGGTGTTGCGTCTCCACCGCATAGTGCTCCGTCGGGCCTGGTGATATAGTAATCTATGCAATAAGTAATCGTCGTTCGTTGAGCGATCGTAATAATTATTTTTTTTTATTAATTTAGTTGTCGTTCGTTGATTGTAGCAACTTTATCAATCTAAATGTCGCTACAACCGTAAAATCTTCATTATAATATCATAATAATATAATATAATATATAACATATCATTATAATAAAATTATACATGTGTGTTTATTATATTTTTATGTTAGATTTTATATTATTTTATTAATATGTTATTAATTCAAAATATACAATATATTAACAACAAATTATAAACGTGTTCTCTGTGGCTACAATGGCTAGCATTAAACATGGGTTCGTTCGAAAAAGAACGGATTTTTATCGACATGGAATATTTTTTATAATGTTAGATATTAGATTAACGCAAATAACCATCAATATGTTTTTGTTTCTGGACTTAAGTGAGGAACTATACTTATAGTATATTATATTGGTATCCGTTGATAAGTTTAAAATTGATTCTGTTTTTAAAAAAGAATATACGGAAATTAAATTTGTTTTTATAATGAATGTGATATAGAAATCGGTAATTATTGGAATGCATTATAATATTAAGTGTATAACGTGTGTTTTTATTCTTCCGGGGAAATAGGCACACGAGACTGCAGCGAGTACCACACGTTTTAAAAGTCTGTTACACGCCATACATAGTACGGGCGATTGTAAACTCCGCCAGTTTTCTTATGTTTTGCCTGTGAATCCTTTCATAGTCATCTTAGAAATTAATTTTATAAAAGTCATCGAATGTTCATATTTTTAATACATTTCTTACCGAATTTCAAACCCATACTTGTATAAAACTAAATGACATATCTCAAGTAAAAGTTAAGCTTATCTAAGCTGAAAAATTCGAAATAAAAAAAAATTACAGTGTTACAGGATGATATAAATAGGCGCACTAATGAAGTAATACAAGACAGAATATTTACAAATTGTATCAAATAATTTAAGTTTACATACATGGCATAACTATATATTTTTGGATGATTAGGTATAACGATTATTTATTATAATTTTTTTTACTGTGATTCGAATATTTAATATGAACGATAAGTTATATTTTTATTTTTTCATTATTATATCACATTTATTTTATACTTTTACTTGATTTTTTTCAGTAGCGGAGTTTACATGAATCCAATTTTATATTTTTTTTTTCTGGAGGAGTTTACAGTAAAAAAGGGTACTTGTGGCAGAGTTTACATGTCCCACACACTACATAGTCGTAACACTACGTCGTTGTTGTCTCGTTTTGAAATTTTCCTAATTGTCCGGATCTTTCTATACCCCCCTTCTTCAGTTTCACCTTTAAAGCAAAGCATTTTCATGTTGTCAAAAATAAAACCACAATGCTCAATCTAATATTTAAAAATACTAGTAGAATAGATAAATTTGTATGTTACAGGAACACAATGTCTTTATACTCTTACACAAAGGGAAACAATATGTTGTCTACTTTTCACCACATTCGTGAACGCATTCATGTATTTATGATGTCATGGAATATCTCAAGGAATTCGCTGTCTCGGGGGATGACTGCACGCTACATTTTTTACTTTATTTTTTCATTATTCACACACGATATTATGCATTCATTATCAAGAGTATAGAGTAACGCACGTTTCAATCATTTAGGGACACTATTTGGAAAACGTGTCATAATTTTTACTATTTATTAATCGATTTCTAGATACCGTGGTGAAAATTATAGAATTATATAAAATGATACACGTTATTGTAATTCTGATAATAAATCAACATGAATTAGAAAACAATAAATAAAATACACATTACTATTACATAATAATTTCGATTAAAAAAAATCTAATGGATCGTTATAAAACTATTTTGGTTTGATTATAATAATATAATTATAATACATTATTTCCTTTTTTCTTTAAAACTATGACAATATTTAGGAAATTCCTTTCTGAAAAACTCGTTTATTTTTTAATCCTAACAATGATTCATAATCTGAAGTTTATAATCAACAAATTATGGTGCTGTTAAAATAGTTGAAATTTGTATTGTAGTTTGAAAAGTTTTACTGGATACTAGAATATACGTTGAATATATTATATTACTATGTTTACGTTGTTTAAGAGGACGTTGTGCACCTGTTTGTTTTTCCGTACTATAGTATGCACATCACTTAGTGAAACGTTTTAAATTAACAACGTGTAAAACCATTTGGTTTCTGAAAAAACTTAATTTTTCAACTATCTTAGAAAACGAGTTTATCTTACTGCTACTGAGTTTTGATATTTTGATATTTCTAGGTACTATTTTATATCTTATGAGTTTTAATTAAAGTCAAAACGATAAAATAAAAAGATTATTTTTAAAGAACAATAGTAAACATGTGGTAATTGAGATATAAAAACTTGTTAGCCATAGTATCACTTTCTTAATACGTTAATTTTATATGACATGAAAAAATTAAAATGTACTAGCTTCATTGGATATATTAGACTTTAATGTAATTAATCTTACTTTATTCGGTATACTATACATACATAAAATAGACAATGTGGTACCTTAGCTATATATTTGAAATATTTATGTGTATTTAATTGAATGAATAAAGGTCTACATTACGTAATGGTCACATGGATGTATTTCGTATCGAGCAATTTGGATGGTATTACACACTGACCATCTAGAGTATAATTGATACAAAGATAATTAATTCTGTCGATTTGCGACTCCTACGGGCGTCGTTAAGTCATAACGATTTCCTCACTTTCATAATCTTGATTACTTAAACAATGTTTCTCTTAATCACTATTTATAATATAATATATATGTATTATATATGTATATATAATGTAAGATAATATAACATTTGTATTTACATATTTTAATAAATATATATATATATATATATATATAATAAATATAAAAGAACTTTTATAAAAAACTGCAAAATCAATTTGTTAATAAGAAATTATTAAGTGCTTGTACTAATCTAGTTACATGAATATATAGTGGCTGATCCATCAGACTTCACTCATATTTTTATTTTTAAATCGATCAATAAAATATACAAAATATTTATTAAATATATTTATCTATGTCAGTCACTTGATTTTTGTGACTCACTTTTTTATTAATTATTTATAACTAAAGACCTAAAATAAAAAAAATATAAATACGTATGCAAAAATGCACTAAAAAAAGTTAACATTTTATTTTTTATTACATTTTATATTTGATTTTAATTTTGCATTGATAATTATTTATTAATTTTATTGAAATTTTCAAAAGCAAAATGTAAGATGTATATATATAATACGGAAATGTAATTTATTAAATTATAGAAATTATGAAATAATAAATTGAAAAATATCCTAATAAATGTTTGCAAAAACATATACACGTAAGATGCAAATATTTGATCACCCATTTATAAATAATAATAGTTTATCATAAGTTAAGAAATAATATAATATAATATTTAACATATTATAAGATAATTAATATTTAATATATGTATTACATTTAACAATTAATATTGCCAGTATAGTTAAATACTAATGTTAGACCAGTGGTTTTCAACCTTTTTTGTTTACGGCACACTATTCTACATTGCAATTTTTCGCAGCACACTCATATACTGGACCACAACAAAAACTTTAGCTACGCCAAATCCAGTAAGGTTTTAACCATGTAGTGTACACTATATAGTTTACCTACATATATATATCTGCACAATTAATTGACATTTAACTACCATAGTTGTATCAATCGGTATTTTCAAATATTGTACATTTTTCGCGGCACAGTAGAGTACCGCGGCACACCAGTTTAGAACCATTGTGTTATACTGTACATAAGGACAAAAATAAAAATATTAATGTATTTATAAAAAAAAAAAAAAACTTTAGAAACTAAGATTAATACGGAGAAATAGGAGGAAGAGAATGAGAAGAAATAAAAATGTGCACTGTAGGTATGAAATATTTTTCAAAATAATGTGTCCCATAGTTGCACGCAGCTATAGCGTGATGTTCTTATGTTTAATGTCGTATCACATTATTTATAAATGATTTTTATAACAAGAGCAAATGATAAATTGCCATGGAAGTCGCATTAATTTTTAAGACTGATGATAACATTTATCGACGGTATGCATGACGTTATAATTACATAGATTTTTCAAATAAGAGATGTCGAAAAAATCTTTGTTTTTAATAACTATAACCATAGATGAATGGCAACGAGCAATGTAGTTAAGTAAAATATAAGATGCATGATTCATTTTGTAAAAGTCAGTATAACCTACAGTTCAAGATTTGCTGGAAATCATGTAGAGTATAATTTAAGATCCAGATTTGAATACCCGGATATTTGGATAATTCAGATATTCCGGAATTCATGCCCATCCCTAGCAGATATATGGTGTTGAATCTGATGATTAAATGAACAGATGGTTGAAAACGAGAATAACTATGTAGGTAGAATCTTTTTTTTACATCGAAATTTGATTATACGTACGACTGTGGGTATTTCTAGACTTAGGGTATGGGGGGAGAGGGAGGTTAAAATAATGAAAAAAAATAATATTCATTTTCATGGGATTCAGATATAGAACCATTTTTTTTTTAGAATTTAGAACTAGTTTCCTTTACAAAATATTTGTGTTACTAAAATGTTACATTATTAAAAACAAATCATCATAGTATACATTATAGTATACAATAAAATGGAAACAATATAGTAAAATTAGGTATATTAATAATGAAAAAATAATATTAAAAATTTCATATGTTTTGTTCAAAGTTTTCTTTGCAAAATCGTAAGTAGCAAAACTTATACCTGATATACATTTTTGTTCATCACCAAAAATGAGTTCAACATACCACTTATAACATATATATTCTATTGCTAGATGGTATTATGCTTTTTAGGTTCTGTTTTATTTTTCAATAACTTTGTTGCATGCTTTAAAAAGCTAGTGCCATGACAAAAGCACTGCACTCTATCATAGAACGTGTAGTAGAGATTCAGAAGAATTTTCAGTTCATTTTCTTCGAGTAAAAATATTTTTCTTAGAGGTTGATCGTGCATTATATATTATTTAAAACAAAAGTATCGGAAACAACACTTTCACCAGAATCTACGAACTTGTATACATGTTGGAGAACTTGAATAAAAGATCCTTGTGATACTGTCAATATTTCAAGGAAATACAAATTGTGTTTTTAGCTTCTAAATTAGAGTGACACAAGTTCTAAGAAATATAACGAAAATTCCAAATAACTATTTTTAATTTTAACCCAAGTGGTAATAATTCACTCTATAATTTTATTAAAGAAATATTTTCGTGAAATTATAAAAAGAAAAGAAAAAACCCAAAATTCACATTATTTTTATGCTATCATGTAAATACTTTCGGAAGGTACTATATAAATATGTTCAAACAAAGAAACTTATTCATGCATACATTTTAAAACCAACAGTGTAGCATATTTAAAAAGTTTATAAAAAACTTTGAAAAAAAAATTAAATTATTATTATAACTATCGTTAAGATACTGCAGTTGACAAAATATATATATTTAAGTCAGAAGCCATTTGAATATATTACGTCAGAAGCAACATTATGACAAATACGTTGTCGTCTGTACGGGAACATGATGGATTATTAATCATGTCGTTTAACTAATTTTTTTATGGACATCCAATATATTTTTATGTTTCGAGAACCATGTCTAGAATTTTACTATCATAGTATCGTTCACGTTAATAAATTGCTTCAGGTTGACACATATCTGATATTCCTATGGAAATATTCATTCCGAAAGCACTTTTGTAACAAAGTAAAATCGAAACACAAGTGAAATGGTACTTTGAATACTTCATAACACTTGAAACTATAGGTTCACAGGAATTTTATCTCGTTAATTATGTTTTTAACGAACAGTGGTTCTGTAAATTAATAAGTATTCAAAAGTCGCGAGCTGAATCACAGTAAATTTCAACAAGCCACCATAAAATATGTAATAAACACAGCAATCAAATGGACTGTTTTACTTCCCTACGCTACTATAAGCGTTCCATTAAACATTGATGAAAACTGCATTACGCTAACGTCGTTTGCAGTTCGTTTTACTTTCGTGTATTCATATGTAAATAGTTTTTTGAACCTAATATTCCTTCAAACGTGACTTAGCTTTCAGCTAAACGTCTGCATCTCGTTGTTTCGCGTACCGTAATATTAAGCTATATCATTGCGCGGGAAAAAGCGTTTGAAATCATCGAAAATAATGGAACATCCATTACGCGTTGTTTACCATGAATAATATCGATCACGAGTTTTCGAGCGTGTACAATTCGTGTACAACAACCGAAAACAAGCGAAACATGTTGAATTTCAAAGTTTATTTCACGCTTTCTGTCGGTAAAGTCACACACGTGTGGGAGAAATTTAAAAAAAAAAAAAACGACACCGTTTCACACGTCTGCCGGTACGGGGAGCACACGAAATCGTGCTCGTTGATATTTTTTTGTATTTCTTCCCCCCCCCCCTGGTATCTCATAAAGTTCAAGTGAAACGTACCTTTGGCAAAGTTTTTGAATAATCGACGTGCACATCGTTACTACGCGAAAGGGACGGAGGACGGCCAACGTGAACTCGCGGAACGTAAATCCCGGGCTGCATTTAATCCTGGATTCCGACAACGTTCGAACCCTCGAAGTTTACGGCTGCGTGATCTCGTATCCAGTACGCGATATGCGATACGACCGTCGAAACGCGGACCAGTGGTGTGTGGTTATTGTCTTTTCCGCAATAATCGAATATTTTCTCGATTTTATCATCATCGAATGATCCGGGAGTGTAGTACGATTGCTAGTCGAACGACGAATACTCGAATAGCGATCGATTAATCGAGTGACGGACGATCGACTGAAATAATCGATTAACAAAAAATAATCGCACAGCCTTACCACGGATACATTAAGGAACTAACGCGCGTAGTACCCACGGTCCGACGAGTACGGCAAAACGTACACGACACGACGGTTTGATGTGTAGCGTTTACGGGATAAGTATTTCGGTCACCACCATGTTTTGGGATTTCGAACAGCTTTAAGCAATGAACGTTTTTCTTTTTTTTAATTAATACTATTAACATTATTTTTCTCATCATTTTTTCAGTAAACGTTTTCTCGAACATTCGGTATAATACACGTGTACGCACAAATTCTTGGATTCAGCGTTTTATGTATGTAATTATTTTTTGTAATTTGTCACATCGTACGGGTCGTACTTCTATTTTACTACAGTTTTGCTGGAGAAAAAAAATTAAATTTTAAAAACATGAAAAAAAAATGAAAAGTTAATAATTTTCACGATTGATGATAACAATCGTTTTTATTTTTGATCTCTATGGGAAGTTTTTTTTTTAGATAAGAAATCACTGGATTTTATAACTTATGATTTTTTCATCACAATTTTGTAATATTTTTATCCCCGTAATTATATATTTTATTTGTAATACTGTAATAGAAATAAGACATTATTATATATTGCACGTCATCACTTTCGGTCTCAATCAATTGTTTCCACATTTAAACAAAATAATAAAATCCATGCACTTATATTCAATCGTAAAAAATATTATTGTTGTTAAAACTAACGTTACCGATATAAAAATATGGACTAAGCCTCTGAGATCGTGATAATAATTCAAGAACACGCTTTGATTAGTTTAGGTTTTACTGAGAAAATATTGACAGAACGTATCCGTCCAACAATTGGGGTTTATGGCGGTTCATCACAGATGATGATGATGTAGGTATATGTCACGCGTATAATAGTATTACCTCCTTCCTCCGCATTCATCTCACGGATTTTGACCTCGGTGGTCGATGTGAAAGTATGAAAAGTTTTTATGGAAGTTATAATTTCGACGTGTACATTGTTCTAATTCCACGAGAAAACGCATCGCGACATTTTTTTTCTTTAAAATGATGATAGAAAAGGAAATAGAAATAAAATGAAAAAACGTGGAGAGCATGAAAAATATATAAAAAGTTTTGAATCTCGGTTCATGTTGGCTGAGAATCGTTAATGATATTAAATAATTAATTTTGCACGTTTTAATTAATCTTTGTTATAAAATAAAGAGTAATAACTGCGTCTTACAATTAGTCTTATTCACAAGTAATGTCTAATGATTTCCTGGTGAACTTTAATTAAACCGAAATAAACTTCAGACGATAACTATCTAAGCACTTGGCACGTTATTCCGTTTAGATTTTGTAGCCATGAAAATTAAATTATTGATTTTTAATCCATATGGTTATTAAGTAATAATTAAATCCTATATAGATAACGTAATGCCGTAAAAGTTTTCGTTGATTCCCGACTAGCTTTTAAAGAATGATTAACCAAAAGAACTATATCCTAAACTTCCATTGCAGTGTAAACATTAGTAACAATTTATGATGTATAATTGTATTTAAATAATTATTAAAGTTGGTTTCTTAAAAATGATTATAAATTAACAATATGGAATAAGTAGATTGTGATTAAAAATAAACCACAATAGCGTTTATGTATATAATGTATATATGATATATATTATATTTAATTTACAGAAATATATGATTTATTCATTTAAATAACGTTTTATTAAAAAGCAACAAGTGATTTTTTTTTTTTTAAACGGTGGACAACAAAAAGTATCTCATGAAAAAAATACTAGTGTATGAACAACCAAAGGCACTTATCACATCTCATAATAATAGAATGCTTAAAATAAAAACAACAAGAAAACTTCAACATATACGGTCAAATACAAGAGAACTTAGCATACTACGAGATAACAGAAAGATTTAATTACTCAGAAATAGAAAATATTCGTAAAGAAAATTAAAAAAAGAAACAAAGTTAATTTTCTGTCAACCTAAAAATATGGCATATAAGTAATTGTAAATGTATAAACGTAAACAAATTGTGATTAAATCGATGAACGATATAAAAAACAATTAGTTTATCAAACTTCTACTCAACGTAATATATAATTTATTCGCTCAAATTTTCTAGACGGTAAAACATATTTTGGATGAGCGTAATAAAACAAATTTTAAACGGCAAATCCAGTTTTAAATTTGATTGACATTACAATCCAAACGCGCTAATATTTTAAAGTGTTCGGACGGAGCGGCAAAGGAATATAAAGGTGTATATTGGTCGATTTCTAACGACGACGAGACTGCCGAGAGGTTCATCATTAAGTGCGCTAAGTCACGTCTAAACGTAGGAACACACGTTTTTACGACCAACTAGCACTGGACACCTTTCGCATACGAATTTTGCATTAATCAGGTCTTGTTCTAACGGACAGTCCTACCCGAATTCGGTAGTAGAAAAAGGCAAAAGGGCAGTTGACTTTAAGAATATGGGCTGTATTGCGTGTGTATCATGTCATTATTGCATTGCGTTCATATGCGTAAACACAATGCGTACGAACACGTCCGCGTTAACGTCGCGATACATAATTCATGCGCGCGCCCGGGCGGTCGCAGTGCCGACGTACTTCACTACGGTTAGGACCCACGCGCGAACCCCTCCCACCAACCACGTTCCGTTCACGGGGACGACGGCGTTCGTCGTTCGCTAGTGCCGCGGGCCAAACTCACCGAGCGGCTGGTCGCTGCTCTTCCATATGTAACTGTACACGGTGCCAGGGTCGGTCCTGCGCCACTCGCCCCGCCAGCCGCGTCGCGATATCGCGCTGTTGTTGCCGCCGCCGTTGCTGGTGTCGTTCGGGTCCAGCGGCGACCCGGCCTGCGGCTGACTCGGCTGCCCCGACTGCGGTCTACATTCGCCACCTGCAAACACGACGGACAATGATTATCAATTCACGAGTGACGGACGATGGAGGAACGCTTGTTGCGCGGTGCACGCCGATATCTGTCACGACTGAGGCCAAATCGACCAAAGCCGACAGGGATGGACGTTTTGGACGGTGACGACAAATGCGAGCGGAACTTCCGCACCTAACCGGGGGGAGGGATGCACTTTTGAATCAGGTGCCGATTCCAGAGCCCTTATAACATGTGAATTACTTCACTGTTGGTCATCACTAGTGGTTTTCTCTCCGACTAGTTGTTTTTGCAACACGCGCGTGTTTAACGTAGTTCAAGGGCGTTCTACTCGCATTATGTTTTTTTGCCGTTGATTTACATTCTATCGTAGTGCTACAATAGTTAACAAACAATTTTTTTTTTCTTATCGTACAATAATTTAAACATAGTTTTACACGGCATATCACAATACCGTCGGTGTCGAAATACTTTATCCTTTGACTACCACCGTATCGTGCGCCTACACATGGACGGAGAATGGACGAGTGAGCAAGCCAACGGGTTACTGGCGAGATCATCAAATCAACCTAACGATCAAGCACAATTCGGCCATTAGTAATGTACCATGAATATAGGTAGTGAAAAAAAAAAAAACGTTGATGAATTGCGAAAAATCTTGTCATCGACGGGGAAAAAATGTATCAAAATATATGATTATTTTCAATGTAAAATAATGATATTGAAAACGCATCGAGTGTGGAGTAGGTGGGAGGAATAAAATTATACGCTGGCAGTTTAAATAGAAGAATGGTCTGGCACTATTGTTTCTTGCGCCTGATCCGAAACTCGTTGCATGACCATGTTAAAAACGTGGGCACTATTGCTCATGGGTGATCGATAATGTTATATTATATCTACGCATGAAATACTTAAACGGTGTTATAAATAATCGACGAGTACAACACAGTCGAGTAGTACACAGCCGAGTTACGAGTGTGTGAGTTGTGAGTTCCGAGCGACTTCTCACCAACATCATTGGCTGCGACTATAGGTAGCACGTGCACGCATATAAGAAGTATAGCTTCGTTGTACACGATCCATGCGTCTATCCGATAAAATATTGAATGGATGCACACGAATCCGGCAAACATAAATGTATATCAGATCCAGAGAATCCCAAACCGTGAAGCCAGTTCTCGTATTTTATACCAAAATACCTAACTGGTACCAGTGTTCTGGAAGAGACGATCGATTCCCGCAATCCTGGGTCTATGCCGATTTTGCCGACTATGGCTATTTTTTCTGTATTTCACGTGACTACAGTAACACAGAATAATCAATGGACAATTTTTTTTTTTAACAATAACGGGTGGAGAAAGCCGCTCACTGAACCTACCGACTATCCTCCTGAATGACTTAGAGACACTAGTTATACATACCAAAGGCGTATATGATCGGACAGTAAACGAAATCAACCCATTGTGAAACGGCAATATTTGCGTACTCCGAGTTGAACAATTATAAGTAACGAAATCAGGGAGTTCTGTACAGCGTATTCGATGTGTTGTTGAATTGTTTTATCGATAGTTAATAGTTTGTAGGACGGCAAAAATGTACATATATAAATGTATTGTACTAGGTATAAAATGCACAAGTGTTGGTTATTATAAATGATCATGATCATATATATATATATATAGTGCGTTTTGATATCCTGACTGATGATATTGTGATTAATTACGACGACTATGCCTTGATTAAAAACAATGATTATATAATCGGGTAAAATATACAGAAATAATTATCGTTTTACATGATACAAGAACGAATCATTAGCAACGAAGGTAAAATAGCACGCGGACGTGAATCCATTTACAAACAATTATATTTATGTGAAATTAATTTAATTACAAATCAAAGTTGTCTGTGGAACGAACATTTCAAGACATGTATTGTCGATAGTTGATAATTGTGTTTTAATATTTATAAACAACTAGTCTAGACAGTTTAGAAAGTTTACATTTTTAGTTGGATAAGATCGCATAATATTGTTATAACATTATGGATCAACATAATTATTTGTTCATTAATATCACAGCTAATTATTAACATAATAGATGTGATCAGTCATGTTAATAGTTAGTATAATTGATTTACACAAGTCTCTAGACTTTACTGTTCCCCCTCCCCATTCAATCAATAAATGAATAGTTTAAAAATTCTACTATTTATATAATATCTCCATGTAAAACACGATTGTTTACATTTGTCCGTTTTGGCGATTTTCACGATTGCATATGTTTGTAGATGATTTAAACATATACTAACAGTTATAATAAATATAGACATAAATAATAAACATAAACAATAAATATAACAGTTCTATAATAATTCATAAAAAAAATTAATAATAAAATAATAGATAAAATGAGGATATCTAAATAAAAGAAAAGTAATTAATAAATAAATAAAATTGACAGTTTTTATTTTAATAAAATTATTGCTAATAAATTATTTGAAAATAATTAAATTTAGATTTCCTGACATCTATAACCTACTATTTTTACTGAAACTTGGAAAATACCATATAATACAACGGAAATAACGAAATTTCAAAAAAATCAGGTAAAATCGTACGGAATCGTGTTGCTTAAAAAAGGTATCGCCGATAACGAACGTACGCAATTGTGTTTTACCCGTATCTCCAACAATTCATTTTGTTCAAAGTATCCCTCCATCATAAAACGTTGCCCACCAAAATATTTGATCTGATTATAATGTAGGTATAACCTTTCTAATCTAATCAGATTTAATGAACAATGAGTTATATAGTTAGTTAATAATAATTTTATACTGCCATGATTTAAAATTTGAAACATGACTATTGCTAGACATAATTATAGGCAGCTAAATTATGAACAGACCGAGTGAATAGCAAGAAATATATACGTGTTTGGTTTTTTTTAAACATATATCTTACAGTTTAATAGACACACACAAATATACATATATATATATATATATATATATGTATACAAAGATAAAAAAACAATTTGGTTTCTTATTGTATTTTTAATTACGTAATAAAACGACAACTAAAAAGAATAAAGTAATTATTATTAAATTTAGTTTATATTCTGCTGATTTGATAATGTAAACGTCTGCTTAGGGAGTATTGTAAATTACCGCATCGTTTAAAGTAGCTTAGGCAACCTACCTGAGTATTATACCATACTAATAATAAACTGAAATAATGAGTGTGTAATTAAATATTTAAGTTTTTTGTGGAGAATGAAAATGTTCAAGTATTAAATTTATGAAATGTAAGAGTAAACTTAAAAATAAAAACCCAAGATACAACTTCTAATATAATATTAAAATCTAACAGTAAGATACATTTATTTTTTTTATGTAAAATAAAATCATTGGAAATTCATATTTAAATATTAATCCGGTCAATGTCTTAAATATTAAATAATAAATTTTTAAAATAAAATACTATGCCATTTTACATTAAATAAAATAATTATTTAGTTTTAAACATTATATCCGTTAAATATTGTCCTCTATTATTAACACATTTACGAAGCCTTTCCCGGAAGTTTTCCATTGCTCGACGAGTCATTTGTGGTGTAATGGCTGTCACTTCCTGAGTGATTGCCTACTTAAGTGTTTCCAAAGATGTTGGGTGATGAGTAAAGACTTGGGCGTTTAAATGTCCCCAAAAAGAAATTACAAGGTGATAAATCGGGGGATCTTGGGTGCCAGGTTATGTCTCCTTGTAAAGAGAAAAGATGACCTGGAAACATTTCTCTCAAAATGGTTAATGAACAACGTGAAGCTGTGGCTCCTATCATGTTGGAACCAGAATTTGTCGTGGTTCCTAGTAAACCGATTTATGTTTGGTCGGAGGAAGGTCTCAATTATGTGATATTAGCAATCCACTTAACAATAACTTTTTGCCCATTTTCTTCGAAAAAATACGGACCTATACACCAAATTCAGTAATAGCACACTAAACTATCACATAAGGTCTGTGAAGTGGTCGTTGATGAAGTTATCGAGGGTTTTCTGTTGTCCAGTATTGGAAATTTTGTTTATTTACAGTACCCGATAAATGGAAATGGGCTTCGTCAGACGAAATTAAAACAGCACCAACGGAAAGTTTTGAAGAATGTCTTCACAAACAGCTCTGCGAGTTTCAAAATCTCTCTCACTTAATTCTTGTGTGTTGTTCACCGTGCCACGCCATTATGAGTACTGGAAATGACATGTAGACTTCTATCTATCTATACCCGGAATACCGTTTTATCTATAAATGGCTATAAATATAAACTTTAAAAAACGGGAGGTTTTTTTTGCCGGACCCTGTATATATATATATTAAGTAGAATTTCAAAAACTCGTTACCGAGTGTCTATATTTTAAATATAAAAAATATTTCTATATTTTCAAATCCTTGATAGGCTGAAACAATTAACCGAAACGCGACTAAAACTATTCGCAGAGCAATTAAAATATTTTTGTGCGAACATCAAAGCGTTTTCTATGATATCGATATGCGGTGGCTTGTACAAAGCATGCGTAAGTCCGTGAATTTCGTTGCTTTGATCAATGAAATATTACAAGTAATCCACCGCAATATTTACGAATCTAATGCGGCAGAGTAAACTGTGTTGAACCTTAAAGGAGTAATCCTTCGTAACGCGCGCTTGCACTTCGTTACCTTATGCGCGTGCACGTGAAGCGTGATATTGCCGCAATAATGTGGAAAATCGTTCACAAAGAGGAAAACCGTCGGTGAGCGATCTCGCGCGCACATTCCCAGGCCAGCCGCCCGCGAGCGGTACGACGCGAATCGTCGGCGGTTTATGTTTCAGAGGGCCCGACGCGCTACCACGAAAGTCTAACCACACAGGGACCGAAACCGTTCCTCGGTTGCATTACTCGCGCGTTAATGAGTAGATTCTCGATTTTTTCTTTCAAATATTCATTGTGCGTGCAAGTTCGTGAAAATCGTTGTTTCGGGCGATACGGTTCTCGGACAGATACGATTCGAATTGTCCGCGGAACGAGTTTGGTAAAGTTGCGGACGTGACTGCGATCAGTCGGATTTTTTCCCCGTCGACGCGTGTCCGATCTGCACTGCGCTCCGGTTAGGTTAGACATCGTTGCGAGACGCGAGTGCATACGTCCATCCATCTTTTCCTGTTTCTCCGTCCGTACAGGCCACCAGTGAAACGATCATCCAACCCATGTGTGCGTGAAACGTGTAAACCATGAGGTGCGCGCGCGCGCGATCGGCTCAGCGGATAAGATGACAATAAGGACAATGGCGGCGGCGACGACAGGAGCAGGACTATGGTCGTCGGGGAATTCTGTAATTTTTGCCACGGTCATTTGTCATTGCAGCTTTCCGGTTGAACGTCATCAATCATGGTCTTTAACATTGTGCGTGGCGTGCCCTCTTGCCCGCACACCACCTTCCGTTTTCCACGTGATAATGCGACGACACACGTTGTCGTTACGTGCATGTGTGCGCCAGTGATTTTACGCGCGCGTGTGTATGTGTGTGTGTGTGTGTGTGTGTGTGTGTGTGTGTATGTGTGTGTTCTACGGTCACAATGATGTGGGGAGAACTATCGACTGCGGCGAAAAGTGGCGGCGGTAACCCGCGGTCCCTTGTGTTTTCACACGTTTCCGTTCACACGCGCGTATACCGCGACCGTGGCTTACCATAACTGTACGTACGCGCGTTCCTGATATCCAGCAACAATGGATTGCATTTATATATATATACAGAGTGGATTTCACTGAATGTGTGGACACGTTGGGATCGAACCCATTTGCCCACATCAAGTGGTTAACCGTATAACTTTCAAAAACATCAACATTCTTAACTTCGAATAGTATTTTTTCTTTTTTTTACAGGCGTAAAAATTGAAAAAATTTGTTAAATTTATAAATAAATAAGTATACAAAATAATAACAATGAATATAATATAATAACGGGACACGTAATTCTTCAGCGGTTTTACGTTGTTAAGTGTCTGGAGAAAGATACTTCGCTTTATCTAAAATCACAACTTTTTCCTTGGAGTAGGATCTTTTCGACATATAGTTGAAAACTTTCACGATCGCGTCGAAATTCATGGTAAAAATGAATTGTTTGTTTTCGAGAAACAAAGCTACAAATTGATTGCGTTATTTATTTTTTACTTTTTTTTTTTTGTTCTTGATATTTGTATCACACTTCTATTCATTCAATTAACTCACAACTTAAATCCGATTAAGGATTAATTAGTTTTTTTTTTTTTATTGAAATGGGTTTAATAGTTAATGATTTTATTATTTTTGATAAAAACAATCTCATAGATACGACGAAACGTATAACGTGGATACTCATATCAACCGAGCACCCATGTTAGACGGGATCGACTATATATATATAATTAAATATAGACAGGGTCGATGTAATATTCAAACGTTTACCAATATTTTTTTTTATTATAAACGTTTCGTCTGATACCACCGATGGTTTTTTTTTTCTTCGATCCGATATCACCGTCAAAATCCTGTGGTCGTCGTCACCCGAGAATAGAGTTTGACCCGAAGGACGGGTAAAAGGAGAAAGACCCACTGATCACGTTTTAACGTTTTATTTTCCAGGAATCTTTTGTGTGGTGGTCGTCAATCATCGCACGAATACGTATCTAGCCGGGGTGCACGCCGCCACGTAGTTTATATACGTAATATTCAAATAAAGTCGTAGTCCAAGCAACCTCTTGAGCAATGTTTCCCAAATGCGGACCGCATTTTATAAAAGCGATCGACCGACAATCCCAGTTATATCAGTCAGATACGTGACGAAATCGCGCACATAAATTGGTATATTGTGTTCTATATCCCATTACCGCACGTATATATCTGATACACCCCATTTTACGAATCGTCCGATACTATCTACCCTATAAAGTGGAGGATCACCGAGGAGATTCTCTCATTGTCTCTTCGGACACTGTGTGTGTTGTAAAAACGTTTAATTTGATCTAAAAATTGTGGATAAAATAAATTAAAAACACACATGTCAATATCAGCTACATTCCATTATATTTAAACTTTATATTTATACGTACTTATATAAACATATAATTTGAAAAAAAAAATACAATATAAATTTATTTTCTTGGAAATTGAAGTAAAATGTATGAATTATATTTTTAATTGAAACGTTCTCGATTTCACACTGAGGTCACCATAAAAAATGTTTGTATACTGTTTCGTAACGTACGAAACTCATAGACATGCGCATTGGGTGTGCCTGTGTACCCTACAAAATGTTGTAAATAGAACCATATCATTTAAGTCTAAGGGTAAGGTGTCCATATTTTAACTGATGTTGTTCTAATTAAATACAATGTATTCTAAAATAATCGATAAAAAATAATGTTTTGGAATATCGTCATTTTGTCGCAGTCATTTGAACGCACGACAATTGATGGAGTACAACATTTCGTCGCGAGTAATATCGAAGCATGTTACATTTAGTTGCGTGCCATTTTATCGCATATGTATATTTTTATTTTACTTGTACTAAATAAGAATCTTAAAGTATTATCGCAAAGATATTATATGACAAATACATTTATATATTTTATCTTATAACTAGGCTTGAATTTCGTTCCAGTATTAAAGGCATGTACCGGCTGATCATTCAGTTTATTCTGCGTAATAGAAACTGAGAAAAAAAGTATAGTTATATACAATAATAATGTATTTTTGTGTTAGCTAATAAATATTTTAAGTAAAAATTATATACTTATTTTTGTTTACATATGAACTTTACATACATAAAAAATAAGGGTCATTCATACTGATATCTTGGTTCAGGGATTTAAAAATCTGGCAACTCTACTTATAACCATATATCTATAATATCTTATAGTATTATCAGCCAATTACATTGACTGATTTAAAATAATAAAATGTTCTTAAAATGGAAATTATATTTATTTTATATTGGTAGGTATAATACTTTGTTATGGAGTATTACCATAGTGTATTGACAATCCGTGAGTATTCCGCGACTATTTTATACTATATATTTTACTTTTTATTCTAATTATGCCTTTAAAATTTATAAAAAACATTTATAAAATCATTTAGGATATTATTAAAGAGCATATGTTATGTTTTAACGAAGAGATGTTATCACATATAATAACCTTTGAAGGAACATGAATTGATATTTTAGTAAAGAAAAACGTGAATCCCCATTGATTCCTATAGAAATCTGGAACTGTTGTGAGTGATTACTAAAAAATTTACCGAGGACTAACAATTAGATAGAGATAGGCTGGTACAACAGATTTTCAGCAATTTTAGGTTCAAAAAGGCCAGTAATTTGTAAATTTATTGAAACATTGAAAAAAGAAAAAATGTTGACTAAAATAACAGTGGAACAAATAATTGTTGGTTATGTACCTAGTAAAAAAAAAAAAAATAAATAAAATGATTCATCCAAAAGGTTACCTATAAAATATATGTTAAAATGAAAATAATGTTCCCATAGGTGAGATTTTAACTAGTGTTTCTCATAGTTTTAATTTTTATAAACGATCATATTAAAGTGTTGTTTTAATTTATATTTAGTTGTGTTATAACAAATTAATAATGATTAATTACCAGAGTTTTATTACAAAATATGATGTCATTACTTATAATATATATATGATTGTAACATATTTACAATAAACAAATAGGATATGGAAAATATTTACATGATAATAGTATGAGGAGGCTGACAGTCCGGTGACAGGACTCTAAAAATGTACATTTATGCGACGAAATGACGCGTGACCAACAGTCGTGCGTCCAAATGATTGCGTCGAATTATCGCGCAATGTAATGACAGTATACCGATGTTTTATAATAGAAATAGAAATAAAACAATTTTTTTTACATTTTCATGTAAAAATTCATTACAATCGTTTAATATATGGATGGGTAACTGGCACCAAATGTACTTTTTTTATTTGGCCCATGCTACATTTTCAGATTAATTCATGACATTTTATCATTTATCAGTATTTCATTTTATCACGTTAATTGTAAAATATAGATATTATATTTTTATCTTACATTGTACTCCAGCTTAATCATGAATTATTTAAATATAATATATATCTATATCGGCATAGCTAACATAGGTATTGGTATTAAGCGCTTATATCATTGTATTGGTTCAGTTACAAAATTAAATTATTTAAAACAAATACTAATTGCCAATATTAATGAACTTTTTTTTATTTTTATTTTTTTCCTAATCTAGTTCATCAGATTTTTAAATTTATATAACTTGGTCCTCTAGTTACATTAAGTTGTCCATCTCTGATATATCAGTTGCAAATGACTACAAAAGTACAAATCATAAGTAATTAAAGTTATCTGAGAAAAATATACAGGATTCAAGGAAAACATATTCATCGGGACTAATATACCAACATATTAAATAAAAAATAAAAGTTATGTTTATTTAACTATTTATACATTATAATTTATTAAGTATACCTAAACATTTTGTTAGTATAAAGCCCAAAAGTATTGTAGACACTGCCTGAAATACATGCCTATGCAGTTTTATGACGAAACTACATACCTAATATAAATTTGCATCGGACCAAACGTTGTAGATAATAGGAACGTATTTACAATGGTAGGTGGAATAATTTCAGAATACGCCTGTCCGAACAGCGAACTTACACGCATAAATGGTTCGGGGTGGCGGCTTCCACAGATGCGGGCCACGTAAAATAGTAAAATTTACAATGGTAATATACGAGCAAAACTTGAAATTAAGATTGTAAAGTTTTCGTAGACTCAAAGTTTACTGATTGGAAATATATTGAAATCTTTTGGACTTAAATTGTTTGAGTATATTCGTTTTTCTGGCTGAGATTTTGATTGAATACTTATATTTGAAGAGACTATGAGGAGATCTATAATAGATTTAAAACGAAAATGAAAATTTTATCGTATACGTTTATTAATTTATGATGTTTATTTCCGTTTATTATTCAATTTAAATTCATATTATCATGTAGTAATCCCATTAGGTAATCGTTGAACTGGACTCACTGATTAATATTATATTTTATGTATCTATTATTAAGAAATACATTTTTTTTTTTTTTTTGTTCGTAAAATGAAAATTAATCCATATTTATTACTTTGTCATTAAGTTAGCTTATATGTTTAAGCCAAAGAATTTAATTTCAATCAAAAGTCTCATGTTTTCTTAAAGAGATACAGTTTTAATCTATAGTCCAGCTTTTTTACTTCATCTGTGCCAAACAAACTTTGTCAAAACCTTATCGTTATGAAATATTTTTCATTTATACCACCTCCAAAGCGAAAATTGTTTTGTTAGTCATATTGTTCGAAACAATAGTTACAGCAATTCATTTAACTGTGATCATAAATGTGATAGTTTAGAATTAAATTAAATGTATTGAAAGTACATAGTCTTATTTAACTATTATGTATATATAAATTATATAATTATGAATTACAATTTGTGTAATCGATAATATTATAATTGATTTTTTATACATTTTCATTCCATATTCTAATATTTATTTCCAATCTTTATAAAAAAAAAATATGATATTTTGTATTCTAATATGGTTCTGTATTTTTTAATAATCAAATGTATTATATTTGTGAAAATCTAAATGATGTATTCTTAAGCTTTGTAAACAACCTTATATTAATATCAAACTACAAGAAACAAATTATTGCGGATAGTTTATATTTCTAGTATCCTATTATAATATAATTTTACTATAAAATTAGTTCTAATAAAAAAAACTAAACGTTTTCATTTAATGCAAGTAAGCTTTTCTTTGAAGTACCAGGGATTAATTTTTTTTCAAAAACACCAATTAATAGCAATAAAGCATGATCATAGTTAGTAAAGCTTTTACAATATTTCGTAATAAGGCTTGCGTTGAAATCCAAATAAATTTTATATTATTTCAGCTAACTACTACTGAATATTTTGAATTCGAAGATTAAAGAATAGTTCAAATTTTGTAAGTTTTGTGTATTAATTATTATTTTTGCGATCACTCAACTATGTTTAATACATGTAATTTAAGGTGTCAACCAGACAAAAAAGTAATTAATTATATTTTTAAATTACAGATAATTCAAAAATTTGCTATGTAGAAATTTTCAAGCATTACACATACAGCTGTTTTGAAAATCTCAACAACACTTATACGTGTAGTATGCGTTTTTTATGGTAGGTACTCGACCTAATTTATTTTCACAAACAATTTTTTTTTTTTTATTTAAATTAATATCAAATGATTACTGGGCCTCGATGAGAAAATCTTGTGTAGAGGCACAGGATAAATAAAACAATAATATAAAAAAGAAGAAATCATATAAAAAAAATCTATATTTTTATATTTAAATGTTCGAAGAACATCAAAATATCAGAAAATAAAATTATTTACACTCGTTTGAGCAATTTTTAAATGTTCATAGGATTAAAATATCCCGTTGAATTCGCTAACTTTCATATATTTTTTGAAAACATTAAAACGTCAAAAGCTCATTAAATATTTAATATAGATTTATATTTATATTTATCGATGATATAATCTACGACAACTCCTAATCGTGATACATAATTTTCAATGTAATATTTTATGTTTTTTAACTACCTAATTAAAAATTATTTTTATTTATATTATTGTTAATGATAAAGAATATATGTAAAATTATTAATTTATAATTCAATAACAAAACGCATCTGGTTTTCTGATATTCAAATTTAGGGACCAGCCAAACCTTCCAACATTCGTCCCATACATGCAATTCTGATCTTTACTTTAATTGGTTACAGTCGCACTATGATAAAAAAGTTGTACAAAAGTGTAAATAATTAAAACTGATGAAAAACTAAGCGAAATGAAAAAAAATGTAATTAGATTACAGTTAACTAATCATAAAACATCAAAACTGAACTTTTTATTTAAAGTTTGGACTTTCTTCAACGAATCCACATAGAATATATTATTGTTAGCATTAACTTTACTGCGATTATTATTAATTTACAAATAATAGGTTTGTTTTAATTGAAAATAATTTTCACTATTTTACTATTTTTTAGTTGACTGCTCTCGTAGTCATATATTAGAACGAGCCATTTTTAAACTAGTAAATACATCCGATAGAAAATCATAATCCAAAAAAAAATTGACTTTCGTTGAATGTTGTGTTTGTTGACTTTTTCTGACAAGAAATAAAATATTATATAATCATAGAAGGGTTTCGAAAGTAGACAAGACTGAGAGGATTATTTTCATTATAAACGATAGCATTTGTACAAATCTTTTATCTAAATATTTCAGTAGTACAAATTTAAGGTAGTATAAGCAGTTCTTCATCGGTAAGCTATACTTGTATATAAGATTAAAAAGATTTTTCTCTTTTTATTTTTTTATTTTTTAAATGTGAAATGTGATGAAAAAAAAAAATCTTACGCTAAATATTTTTCATGCTTTTTCAGTCGCGTAATTTTTGCTCACGTTTCTTTTATCTTTCTTTCTCCACTATTTATCTTGGGCTATATCGGTCGACTGATAAAATATTCAACCGGGATGCCCGTTACTGTGGTGGTAGTGTAATGCATATCTAATGGAAAATTTACCGGTCGGATTTCAATTCACAAGAATAGAACAGGCCGTATGGCAGCCGGCAACAAATATGAGGGCGGTTGTTTCGCAATAATGGTTTCAGAAATTGGAAGAACCGAGGAAATGGAAAAGTTATTACTACCCGGTGTAACTAACCGCGAATCGTCCCCGCCATCTTCCGGAACGAGATATATGTAATACATATAAATTATTGTTAGCAGCAGCAAACAACGTTTTCAAAACTATTATTGGTAACCGAATCTAGAACGTTCGTCGACCGGCTATACTGCACTTTCAACTGCGCAATGAATTCGCGACCTAGTCGTATTTCGTTACAGTATTCTTAAATCAATTTTATTTATTATTACGTAAAATGATAACGCTTAACTTTGAATGTTAATGATAGGCAATTATTCAAAAAAAAATAAAAAAAATTAAGGGTTGCATAAAATAAAGCTTAAAATTCCCATATTATTGTAATACGTTAATGGTTATAATTGAAATAATGATTGGATTCAGACACATTACCGATCATTTTTGAGGAAAAAAATTAAATATCCATAAGAGTACAGTACCGTGTTTGTTTTGAATTCAGACATTTATAAGCTTAAATAACAATGGATATCATTCCAAAGAACGAATTGTTTTTGCCCACAAATGCAATTAATTATGTAACTGGGATCGTGATTTATGTAAAGAAGTCATGAAAGCTAATTCAAAAGCTTAAAATGTAATTCAAAAAAATTTAATATTTTTTCTAACCCCGAAGGGTAAACGGAAAAATGTATGTTTATTAACTAAAACATTCAAAAGTATTATATTAAATTTGAATTGAAGAAGAAAGTTAAACGACTCTATAAATGGCATAAAAAAATAAATAAATAGAAGTTTATACTTAAACTCGAATCAACTTTAATAAACCGAATATTCACTTGTTCTGTTCATATTTAAACAGTAATAATTTTTATTTTCAAGCGACTACAGAAAATACTACAGCTATAAAAAAAACCAATGATCAACATGAATATAACTATAAGCCAAATAAGATGTTTTCACTTGTATACTAATATCTATGTTTCGACACTCATACAACATTTAATGGAAACATTTGCATGAATATTACAGAAGATAAATAATATTATTAAATTAAAATCAATTAAATTTAACGTACAATTGTTGATTACGGTTATCAATATCAATATCAGCAGTACATGGATCATATATGGCATAGTCTTCATGGTTACGTGGCATTGTGTCTTGTCGGCAAGATTCTGCATTCTATCATCCACGTCAACGTCATCTGTGAACAAAAAATAACATATTCATATTTTTTTTTTTTTTTTAAGACCTTGACGTACTTTTATTTTATCTAACAAGTGCTTTCATCGATTTTATTCCCATGGGTAATACGGCGTCAAACTCTAGATTTTTACGGTTGACATCTTTAATTTCACGTGCACGTATGTATTTTTTTATTTTTATAGAGATACTCGTCCTTTGAACGTGTATAGAAGTTTTAGAGGGTGTGTCATCCAAAACGCATATAAACCATGGGATGTTATATCTGTGTGTATTTTATCACCATCTGTATTTGATTGGCGTACGAGTTTAAGTACAGGCATGTTTTTCACTGCGCCGTAAAAATAATAAAAAAATGTAACGATTAGAGAGATAAAATTTATATTTTCTCGTTCAAATGATGCTGTTCGAATGGCCTGTGCAAGTACACGTAATTTTTAGCACTCATAATACGTGGTACAAATGAAAGCCCGAATAACATATCGCATTTTATTCAAATATCTACAATTTGTATTAAACTGAAATATTATTAATATTTTTATTTGAATAAATTTGCACACGCAAATCAAAACCGACACCTAAGCATTATCAACAACTTATATTATTTCTTTATCTTATTATCTTTATTCCAATATGTATTATTTTAAAGTTTGTAATAACATTCGAATTTCTATAATTTACTTGAGTACATGCATAGTTTAAACTTTTACTAATATTAAGAGCTATTTTGAATTGCGATTGAAGTTATTATTCAAGTTTAAAGCGATAAGAATAAAAATCATAATTACTTATAATAAAATATTAACACTTTTTATCTATATTTTAATTACTTTATAAATGAGTAACTAATAGCAAGCTATATATAAAGAGTATAAACTAGACAGTACACCATGTATTGAATGCAACCATTCGATTATGATGTTGGTATTATATGGTACGTTTATAAACTTCTTTTAGACTAACTGTTCAAAAAACTTCCTAAGAGACATATATAACTAAATTTAAATTTCATAGATAAACAGTATTTCTAAAAGTCAATAATCAAGTAAAAAAATGTCAGGCGTCATATTGCATTATGTTCACTGATATAAATGTTCAACAAATATATTGTTCTAAGGCCCCCCTTTGGTGTATTTTTTATGACGAATGACATTAATGATAATTATTAATTATTAAATATATAAAAATATTAATAGATTACATTTCTATTATTAATTATATTAAAATAATATCAACCCATCATATTTGTGTTCAATAGTAAAATATATTATTTTTTAAACAGCTTTTAACAATATTGTAATATACTTAAATGGAACATAATAAATAGTTTTTCTCTCCGTATGAAAGTGCTGCAGGCTATAGGTTGCGAATTCTGCGGCCGTTATCGTTATCTCGTTGTACGTTAAATGTATAAATAAATATATTCTTATTTTTATTATCACTATTATTATTATTGTTTTTTTATTTTTTATTTTTTGTTACATTATTTACAAATGCATAACTCATAATAACACGTGAATAAATCTTGAATTGGTAAACTTTTGTCAACACTGCTTGATGATCGGTGACCATACCCAGTCCATCATTATTAAGTAACTAATAATAAGTGGTGATTATTATTTATCACAAATAATTGTTTTCAATTAATACAGTTATCGATTAAAATTGTATATAAATCAATTTTTTTATTTTTTTATTTTATGTAATTTAGTGACATATACGCTAAATAACTTCTGCGGCTTGGACAATTGATACTTAGTGATAAAAGTTTCAAAAACTAATAATTATATCGTGAAATATTTGTGGTGTTTGAACGGTCGAAAGTCTACACGAAAATAAAGACAGTGATTATAATAAGTAAGATACAAATATAAGAATTTGAGAAATAAATACTAAATGTGATAAAAGCATACAAATATGGAAAAATTGCAAAATAATTCAATATGTTTTTAATTGATCTATTTATTTCCGCCTCAAAATCTTAGAAATGATCGCAGTTAATGCACTTAAATAATAATATCGGTTTATTTTATAGTGACATTGAAAGTTCATTTTATAGTTAATCCTAAGTCTGTTGTTTAGTTTCGAATCTCGTTCGAAAGTTTTGTGTTAATTTTACCCTTTACATTACGGAAATTTAAATGCGTGTCTTAAGATTCATATTATATACTCTCAAGAAACTTTGAAAACGCTCATTTAATTAAATCTTACGATTCAATTATACATATCGTATGATTATAAGAAGAAGAAAAAATAGGTTGGATAAGAATATTTAAGATTAGGTGTATTCTTCATCTAGATGTATTATAGAGTTTTATTTCTAAATTTGGAAGTCAAAATTATTTATTTTTGTTAAATTAGTTATTTATTATATTAGATGGAACTTAATTGATTAAGGTGTTAAAATATATTTAAAATAAAACTTTATAAATAACTATTTTAGTCAATATTGTAACTACAAGTTTTACGAATGCAATAGATGATTAAAAAGTGTTTTAATTATAGAAAATGAAATAAATTATGAAATTGTTCTTAAAAAACTTGTATTATATATTTTTGTATCTTATAAAAGTAGGTACATGATTAGCATTGTAATGAAAAAATCAATTTATAGATATTATACATACAAGCTATAAAATACTTATTAACTTATACGATGTGTCAAAATAAATTATTTTAACTTTTCTCTAATAGTATATAAATTAAAACTGAGTAATTAATACATGTAATACATTTGATAAATATCGATGATATATATTTTGTGTCTATAAGTTAACATAAACTTAATCATTATTTTTCAATTTTGAACAATGTACAAAAATATCGCTTCAACTATAATAAATCAATATTGATGATTAAATATTTATAATGTATCGACGAGTGAATCGTTAATTAGAATCCGCTATTTTTACTTTAATGGTGATTCACTTTATTTTGTTTTAACTCGATCAAAGATATGTTCAGAAATCAAAATAATTACAAAAGTAACAAAAATTATGATAATTAGGTAAGTAGATTTGTACCTTACGTCATCGCTATAATCAAATAAAAGTATAAAATCAAGTAGTGTAGTATATTCATTGTTATGTTTGTTTAATAATAACACGCTAAAACCCAATTAGTTACATCTTAGATACACTATTTTGTGCATTTATAGGTATAATATTTATTAAACATAATATGAACCATAAAATACATAGTAATTTGCATTAAAATATATATCAAATACGACACACTCGCCCTACGAGTGTCAACCAGTACGCGCGTGTGTATTTATACGCGTGTTCTAATGGCTTCAACAATTTAAACGCTCCCAAGAACTAATTTAAATTTTCTCTTGAATATATATTCTTAAAGGTATATTTTTAAATTTTAATCAAAAACATTCAAATCCATTTCTAGTGAATACATTTTCACCTGTATGAATTCCCGTAGGATATAAAAGACAGTAATAAGTTAACTTTTAGACACACAAACGGGATCGTAAGCTGAAATAACACTGAGATATTCATATTATGTGATTATGTTAACTTCTTCAATACATTGACATTTTTATGCATGTGTTACATAAAAATGTTAAATTTAATGAACCATAATGACCAGTTACAGATTTAGGGGATGCTAGGAGGCTGAGACACTCACCGTTCTGCGTATTCAACTTTTTTTACAGTGTTATAAATTGCTTTGATATCAGATGACACCACGTTTAATATATAACGAATAGTGTAAACAATGTGAATAATGAATTAAATATTAAATAAACGATTTTACCGAAATATAAAAATCCTCTTACAAATATTTGCTGGTCTTTCAGTTTCTACTGCAATCACTGAAAGGTCATTCTCGACCCTAAGAAGGTTAAAAAATTCCATACACTTTACAGTGAACTAAGTTTAGACTAAACGGTTTAGCATAAGTAAATGTTCATTAAGATATACTTGCAGATATTAAAGTTATTGTTAATGAGTTAGCTAAAAAAAAAGAAGAATGCAATTAGAAGACTGTTCAATCTAAATTATAATTATGTAAATTGCATTGCAATGACGTACTAAGAAATAAAATAAAATTATCTATCATTTTTAGATACAATTATGTATGTAAGCAATATGTATATTTGTATTGTTAATTTTTTTTTTTTTTTAATGATACACGTCTATATGATAATATATAACAAATATGTTGAAAGAGTAGCATTCATTTTTTTGCTTAATATCATCATGGATATTCATGAAGGGGACCAAGGGTTAAGAGAGCTCATATATTTTTAGAGAGTAAATAAAATACTTGCACATAATACAACTGATTTTCCTAAAAATTAAAGCCCTTAAATTATTAGTTAGTTTTTGTCTCAAATTCATAAGGGACATTATTAGCGAAATAGCACACCTATGAAAAAAATACTAGATCCACCATTGATGATGATAGTAATAAAAGCTGATGGGTTAAACAAATACTAATTTGTTTTCAGGTCCAAATATGTAATTAACACTACATCACATAACTTGTATTTTTTAAATTATTTCTTTGTATCAGCGGTGTAACTAAAGATAGAAAAAAATTCAATAAAGAAATAAATAACAAAGCATAAAAAACAAATCATAATTTCAAATGTTCTTCGTGTTTTGACTTTATCGTAGTTTTGTTAAATATAAAAATACAATTTATAATTTTCACATTTTGTTCAGACACCAATGGACCCTTATTTTCAAACATCGTATAGAAAACATAAATTGTAGGTTTATTATTAAATCCGTTTTATTTATAATAATTTCAAATAGAACTAAACATAACAGTCAACTCCAGTTTTACAAAAAATAAATATACGCACACACCTACCAAGAGTGGGATTGTGGATTTCAAATTTTAATTTGCATTTGGTTGCACTTTATTGCACTTTCATTCTGTATGACTGCAATCATTTAATATTAAATTATAATTATTAAAAATATATGAAATAATATAAATAACTTTTGCATTTGGTATTCAATTATTGACGACCCCTAGGTAGCGCACCTCTGGTCTAGACACTATAATTTTGACTCTGAATGTCAACGAGAAAGCTTACATTATAAAAAATATTAATTCTCTCAACTCACATGAATACCCGTCTCTTTGAAGACTTAATTATGTTGTTTACTCGTATCAAAATATAATATTATGCATACTCGCAGTGCAATACACTTTGTATGTGATTACAGGCTACGGAATAATGGACTCCCATATTTTCTAGGCAAATTAAAAAAAAAAAAAAAAAAAAAAAAAAAATGGTACATGATATGAAATTATATTAACAGAAAATATATAACATAAAGTTTTTTTTTTGTTATTTTTTTTAAACTATATCCTCTAAATAATGGCCTAGAAGAGCGACACATGTATTGAAGTCGTCCTCGAAAACTGTCCGTCACTCTATTTAGTGTATGGAGTGAAATCGCGACGATTTCTTGACGGATAGCCTGTGTTAGTTCTTCAATGGTTCTAGGTCGATGTTTACTACCGCCATATTTGGACGGCAACAATGGCCACGGATTTTGTCCCCGAATCCGCTAAAAAATAACCATATGCGTTTAACAAAAAAAAAAAAACATGAATCGATTGACGGCCGTGCTGACACCGCGGTTACCGGTTCGATGCTGGGACGTTTTTCAGAACGGTTCACACGTTGCGTTTCTAATCGCCGAGTGCTTACGGTGCGCTGGTTTTGTCTGCTATTCAACCGAGACGTCAGCGAACGCGATCGGATTGTTTTAGGAAAAACGCACACTTTGGACGGTCTCCAACCCGGGTTGGCCGGGCAACAAAGCGCTTAGGACCCGCGGACAGACGACACGGCCTATTGTTCTTAAGTGAAAAACAGTTGGCAGAGCAAAGCCCCGCACTCGATTTTACAAAGGTCACCGGAGGCGGCGGAATCCTCCGAATTGAATTTCCACCGTGCAATTCATTTCCTCCGTTTTATTTAATCAACCGCTGCTCCGCTCGACTCGCGCAAACTCATCGCATGTAACACACCGTCAACGGTCTTACGGGCGGGCGCAAAAAAATTTAATCGTCCGAGAAAAAACCGTGTACCGGTTACGGTGAATCGAACAAGATGCCGGTTTTTACAATTCGATCGAATTCAATTTCATTTTAGTTCCATAAAATGTTTTTATGTTAAATATTCTTTTCGTATAACTGACATGAATTCGGTCCTCGTGAAAACCCAGAATGTTTTCATTTTATTTATTTATTTATTTTTTATGAGTGAAGACAATTTGACAATTGTTATATTTTGATATTTTGACAATTTTTAATGGAAAAACATAAATATATCTAAATTTATTTGCACATAATTAGATATTTATTAAGTATTTTATATTTATCCGTACTCGTATATCCAAGAGTCTCGATTGATTACTACGTTCTAAAAGTAACATGAATATTAAAAACCTATATTTCAATTATTTTACGAGTTGAGTTATTACACCTCTTAGTATAGTGATTTGGTTATATTGCCAAATCGGACAATATAAAACAAAACAATAACAACACAAAGTTTAAATTATATGAATACGTAGAATACATTTTTGATTAGCATAATATAATTGAAGCAAACCACGAGTGACATTTATAAGCTTTTAAAAATGATTTACTCTTTTCTATTGTAATTATATTTTGATTTGTATTAATTTATAGAAGCCTAAACACTATAAAAATTAAATATCATATACAAATAGAACTAGATAAATATGCATAAAATATTAATCCATAAATAAATTTTATAATGCTGCAATCAATAAATACATTACATAAATACCAATAAATTAGTTTTGAAAATTCCTTTATGTATTACATATATGTAAGTATGTTTTTTGTTAATTTTTTAACTTTCATATTCACAAGTCAAAAAATATTATATGATATCAAATAATTTATTAAACGCTTTTTTTCTTTTTTTTTTTTTTTAATGAAAATTATTAATCAAAAGTTTGGAAAAATTATTTTTTTATTGTTTATCAATTCGTTTTCATTTCTATTATTCGTATTGAGAAAACCCGTTGGGTAGAAATTAGTGTTGTTATAAAAAAATAATAATTTTTTCCACTCAATTGTCTATTGAACAGATAATTTTTTTTTTAAATTATGCAGTATTTATGAATCCCATTATTTGTTACTATTGAAAGAGTTTCTTGACATTTTAATTGTTGGTTAACATTTGGTTTCGGATGCATTAAAAATGAAATCTAGTCAAAATCCATCAGCATTATTAAACGAATTTTGTAGTCATATGTTAACCACATCGAAGATGTATATGGTAATATATGGTTTCCGAATCTGAAATAAAATTTAATTAAAACCCTGACAGTAGGTTAACATATAGCTAATCAAAATAAATTAAACATAAAGTATTTAATTTTGCAAGTACGTTTATAACGCTTAAAATGACTAATAAACATAGAGACTTTAAACAGAATTTTTTTCAACAACAAATTAATAGCTTTTCAATCAACTGAATGCTGATGTAAGTCGTTTTTTCATGGAAAAATAATAGTATGATTGTCATGTTTTAAATATCACACTAAATATGTTTCAAAATAAGTTATTATTTTTTTTTAATCTGGTATAATTTTATTATTATTAAATTAACAAAATATAACAAGTATTAAGTAAAATAACAAAAATTGTCTACACTTCTAAGCTAAGCTTTTGGTGATATAGGAAGGTAAAGCGCACATAAGATCAAACTACTATACGATATATAAAAAATTTATTATTCAAATTACCCAGTTAATGTTAAAATTAGCCAACATTTAATAATATTCATGATTACATATGGCTAATATTGTATTTATCATAATGTTAACATTACCCGTAACATATATATAAATTAGATAATATTATATAGAGTATTTCTAACAAATTATAAAATTTTTATACATTGACTTAATCCATATAATAAAATATTATTTATACATTTTTTTTATGTTCATATTATCGTTGAAAATATTTTTTTTTTTGCATCAATTGATAAAAAGTTGAAATTACCAGAACTAAGATAATTTATACTATTTTGACCCAAACTTTAGTTATTGTAAATCAATTTAATATTATGTAATCAATCTTCACTGATGAACTTATAATTTTTTTTAGTAAAGAATAAATTAGAGTTTCTATATTTTGTAAAAAGTATGACTATTTTTTTAAATAGAATTTCAAGCGGAAGCACATCAAATTCCTTATATTTTGAATATGTGGACCGTATGAGATTGTCTTTTTTAAATATAAGTGAATTATATTATTTTATTGTACCTTTAAAGGATTAAAAATGTTTTTGGATGCACCGCACTAAATTATCATACCATATTGTAATATAAATTTGTATAAAGAAAGAAATACTATCCTTAAAATATGAGGTTAAATTATATATTTTAATATATTGAGTTTAAACATTTTAGCTCGTAATTTAACTATCAGATTTATGAATAATCCATTTAAAGTTACAATCAAGTAAAAGTCCCAAATATTTAATCATTTTGACTATACTTATTTTATAGCAATTACAGTTTGATGTATTAGTACAATTATGTAAAATAATTTTATCAAACGGTGGTAAAGAGATTAATTGAATGTTTAAGGTGCACTTATGGATAAGTTTTCAGAAGACTTGAAAAAGCGCTAGATTGTATTCTCTTTGAAAAGGACGATGAAATTATATTGTATAACCGTTGTATGGTGTGAAGTTATTTATTTTGATCGATAAAATTATAAATTGTGATAACCTCGGTGTACTGTTTTAATAATAACATCGAGTTTGATTGGTTACTAATGGTTTGTGTCAAAATTATTAATGATAGACGTTACGTAATCAAACTACAATATTTATTTTTATAAGTATTGGAATGTTTCTTTAAAAAGCAGCATTTTTTTTTTTTCATTCAATTGTTCTTAGAATTTAGAAGTTTTTGAAATTAAATAAAGTATTATTTAAAGATAATGTTGGTAGATGATTTATTGAAAGCGTGAACAAAAATTGCTTTTACTGGGCCTTTGATATACATTTTATTGGTTTGCTAAATCGTAGAGAAATATTAAAAATAACTCATGATTAAAAAATAAGTAATGAATCATGGAAACTATTTTAATGTCAATTATTAACTTGTTAGTAAACTAAGTCAGTAGATTTTAGTCACAGACCAAAACTCAAATCATATTCAACGGTAATGGAAGTATAATGGTCGGATCGTAGAAGTTAATTAAGTATTTTACGTTCCTACTTAACTCTGTAATTAACATTTAGCTCAATAATGAAACAATAAAAAAAATAAAATAAACATGAAGATTGAAAATAAAAGTTATGTTAAAAAATCTTATGAGAAATTGAATCACACAACATCCATTTCCTACTCAACTTAGATTAATTTTCATAAAATAATTTTATATTGCGTTATGAAATTAACTATTAAGCAAAAGCGAAATTTTCAAATCGAGTCTCTAAGATTTAGTAAAATATAAATTATTAAGCTGATAATATTTAATAATTCTTATGACTTTTAATATTTCTATAATACATTTTTACTTAAATTTGATTAGTTAGCAGCTTAAATATATTGTAATACTGTTAATAATAAAATATCAATGCTCTTTAAAATTATCTAAACATTATTTACAATCATTATTTTTTATTACAGCTACTCTTCTTTATTTTACGTATAGTATAGTATGTATACGTATAGTGTGGAAGTTTATTTATTAAAATAAATTAAAAAAAAACTCACTCAAATCTAAAACCATTTGAAAAACATGTTTGATTTTTATGTTCAGGAAATAAAAAAAATGTACACCATTATTTTATGATACATATTTATCTGAAATATCAAACGTATTCCACTCACATAGATAGTATTTATTTTATCACAATATTATAATAAAGTTTACTAAATATTGAAATTATTTATTATGTTCTTATATGATAAGATACTATGATGAAAATTACTGCAAATAAAATGGTATTAAGCATTTTTCTTAGTGTTACAAAATTAGTGGTATAAGGGTAAAAGTTTTTAACTTAAAACTAATATATTTATAAAAGTTTTAGATTACATTTTTTTGGAATATTCGAAAAAATATAGTAATCAATGTACCTAACAAATTGTCTTGAAAACAAAAACCATCTGTATTGAAATTGTATTTACTATCAAGTTTTGTATTATAATAGCTAAGAATTAATAATAAAAGATTACAATATGAAAAATGACATTAATCTAACGCCAGTAGTAATTTTATCATCGATTAAAAACCATAACAAAGCTATATATAATCTAAATGATTGAAATATTTGTACCTTGACTTGGGGATGTAATAAAGTTATCTAAGTAGTTTTTTTTTCCTTAGTTTTGTTACAAGTCACGACAACCATTCCTTTTCAGACGATACCTAAGGTCACCTGGTGGTTTGGTACGTCTAAACTTAGAAGTAAAATTCGCTGTACAATTTTGTGCTCAATTGACACGCTATAGGATAAAACTACTGACCACTACTGGCCGAATTCAATGCAGAATGCGTCAACTATCTCTTTATAATGTATAATGTGCCAATAATGACTGAACAATAATGTATATCAAAGGCCCAGTAAAAGCAATTTTTGTTCACGCTTTCAATAAATCATCTACCAACATTATCTTTAAATAATACTATATTGAATTTCAAAAACTTCTAAATTCTAAGAACAATTGAATGATTATTATACAGAAGTATATTTTATAGTTTATTGGAACTGTGCCTCATAATAGTAAGCTCCCGTGTATTGTTTGACCGGAAGTAATCGCGTTTATTATTATTATTTTTAGTAATTTATTTATCTGAGCCATAAAGATGAGTCACAGCTGGGTGATATTATTTAGCAGTGCAATGCGTATTAAATCATTCATTCATGTATACTATACACCTTAAGTTTACTTTTAGCGTTCTTGATGTTTTCTAAAACTTCGAAGATTTCGTGGAAAACGTGAAAAAGCGAAAAAAAAATGTATATGTAATAAAAATAAAATAAAAAATAATATATAATTAGTCAGTAGTAATTGATAGTTTAAGAAATTAAGGGAATAGAAGTTTTTTTCGCGTACTTATTTGTATAATAAAATATTCGAAAAATGTAGAAAAAAATATTAATAATTTCAACAGAAAATAAATTAAGATATTTGATAACAATAGTTGATAATCAATATAATTCCTGAAGCTGAGGTTTATGCAACACGAGTAAGCACATTCATAAAAGCCTTGACGATTTATGTTTGAAATGAAAAATATTTTTTATGGTACAGGCATATTCATAAAAATATTTTATATGAAATAAAAATCCATAGACACAATAAAAAACATGAAATGCAAAATGCAATTCATATATTAAGTTCATATATTTATTGGACTCTATTATTAATACATAGAAGTAACAAATATTAGTATCTAGTAAACACTATATTTTTACCGATGGTATTTTTATTATTTTTTTTTTCAGTCTTGATATTCAATACATATATTCATTTATATTCATTTTTCAACGAAAATTTGTATTAATTTAACATTTTCGAGTAGGTTCTTTATTAATATTTATGTGTTAGAACAATTTATGTTAAATTCTGTCACTGTCAAAACCAGCTATAATAATCTGATTCGCACCGTTTATTGAAAAATATAATTTTTTTATTTAATATTTAAAGAATTTAAAATTATAAACATGTAACTATTTTTTTTTTTTTTTTGTTTTATATAAATATTATTTTATACATTTTAAAGGAAATATTTCTTCAGACATAATGTTCGTTTATTATGCTACATTAGTTTCACACTTTTAACTTTCAACCTTAATAAAATTATTTATTTCTTATCATAAAAATGAATAAGTAGCTCAAATTATACATTTTTGATTACGCTTAATCAAGTTGGAAAGTTTACTAAAGTATAAACAATAAATTAATATAAATATAGTATCTTATTTACAGCGATCGTGAAGAATAAAGCATTGTAAATGTTTTAATATTAATTCTTATATATTTTAATAAATTACTTACATGATTAGTGTTCGTTTTTTAATGAAATTCTGTGTTTAGTTATTTCGTGGTATACAATGTTTCTAATATTTTCTAAATCTATAAAAATCGTATACTATTTTATTATTATAAATACAGAATTTATTGCAATCTAAAAGGTCACTTTTTAATTACAAAATTAATAAAATAGTATTGTTGTTATTCATATATTTATGGAGGTTTATAGTTAATATGCCGAGTTAATGAAATGCAGTTAGTCATTTTTATTAAAATATTTTATTTTTATTTGAAAACAAAATTTAATTTATTAAAAAAATTAGTTATAAAAACACATATTTGCTTTAATTATGTTAATATACTATTTTTAATGCCATTTGTGAATACTAGTTTTATAAATTACTTGCAAAAAAGTGTTTATTAGATTATTAAAATTCCAAAAATGATATTTAAAATTAAAAAGTGAAAATTAAGTTGATATATTTTTCAAACAAATAATACCTATTTTTTTGGTCGTTAATATATTTTATTCGATACTATTTGATTAAATTTTAAACTACAGTTAACGAAGATACTCGTCATACAATTGAATATTTTTAAAATTGGTTAAAGTAAAACGTTATATTTAAAATATTTAAATAATCGCTGTATGAATATTATATTTGAAATACTATATATGAAAGTTTTTACTATTTAATACTTTCATAAGTCGCCTGATTCAAACATACATACAAAATAACAAATTATTAAATAAACTGAGCATTCTTACATTGAATTATGAACAACCAATTTCATTAAATTTCATAGACTTGAACTATAGATTTATTAATACATATTTGTATAAACATGTTTCTTTATTAATTTATTTTATTTTATTTCAATGTATGCCATATAGTTTTTAACATTATTTATAATATATTTAATATAATATTAAAAATATTAAGTTAGAAATAATAAATATAATAATATCAATGAACGGCGCGTTGTATAGATAATTTTGATACACTCGTGTATTCTTTGTAAAACTACGATTATATATTTTTCAATATTTCATGGTAATACATATAAATACATTTTAAGAGTAAGTAAAACCAAATAAATAATAATACACTGAACTTGTCTGTCAAACAAACGCCACTTTCATATCCCCTTATTAATAGTTTTTATTAAAAATGAAAAAGTCGTTTTAAAGTGGTTATTAATGGAACTAAATAAGGAAGTTGAAATGGAAAAAGGTTGCTATAACTACGCTTCAGTAACTTTTATAAATCTAAAATATAATAAATGTTACGGTAGTCAAAAATAATATTGAAGTATATATGGGATTTCTGTGAAAAATTTATATATTATATAGTAACGTACTTATATTTATTTCACGAACAGTATTATTTATATTCACTCCTATTAATTTTGGTATCGAAGTTGTTCAAATAATTTGGTTCTTTACCAAACCTCATTTATACAACCATGTTTGCTTGTAATCACTATCACGTCAATTTAAGGTGAATATTAATTAAGAAATTTAATTATGTGTGCACCATTCTATTCCAATGATATAGTTTAGTGTTAAAAACAAGTTTACGCTAATATTACATGTTGGTTTTATTTGCATAATTTCTATAACGATTTTATCCAGTACTCGATTCATTGATGTAGAAAAATGTTTGATAAAAATTAATTCGTTTTAATCTTTATTATAATAGCAAATATAACATTATTTACTCATCGTGAGGCGTCTAAACTAATAAATCATATCACTGAAAAACCAATATATTCTACAAACCACTTAAGGTATTTTGATAATCGCTGTCAACCTAAATGATGAATACATTTAAATAATTGTTTGTGATAAATCATCTCCACGCAGTTTCCTCACATAGTACACATTCATATTTGTTTGTCGAAGTCGTACAATTTAGTTTTTCAATACATCTATAAAAAATATGTAACATATCACGTAAAATAAGAGAAACACATTTAGCTTTTATGATTTATACCCATACCAACTGACAACGGTTAAAATATTATAATGCATATAGAGGCTATAAAACTTCGAAGGATCAGTAAAAATGCTGGTAAATTACCGTCATACAAGTTCTATCTGCATTATTAGTTACTTTTATTTTTAAAGCTCTTCAAAATTTTAGAAAAATGTATATTACGCCAAAAAAAACTTTTACGTCCGGAATAATATTAGCATAATATTTCTTAATTTTAAAATAGTGCTATAAAATAGAAACGTACACGTTAAATCAAATTTTACTGTTGACAAAGGTAAACGAGAGTTATTAATCTACTTTCATAGATTAATTTAATTTCTACTTTCATTTCGTTTGATATAGTTATTTTTGTTACATATATGTAATACGTGGCAGATTAAGAGTTGATAAATATTAAAAGTTGTTAATTATTGTTCTTTTAAAATTAGTGAGAAGTAAAGAAAATTATATTTGTATCATATTTTTTTCGTGTTAAAAAATAATTTTTTATTTGTCTTTGTATTATAGCTATTTATTGCAGTACACTAAAATTATTTAGTATATTGTTAAAATCTATTTAATTTGTATTATCTTAAAATGTAGAGAAATTATTTAAGATTTTAGTATTGATGGAAAATAGTATTTTTCAAGGGGAAAAAATTGAGCTACGTAAATTCAATATTTATAATTAAATCCATTAATATTGGCAGTGGAGTTTCCTTCTCGAATTAACATAAATATTTAATAAATTTATGGAGGTCAGTCCTAATAATGGTTCATAATCATACATTAATGGTTTATCTCTGTGAATATTTTGGTACTTAATGTAAATCATTATTTTTTATCATTATCATTGAGTAATGTATAAATAGGTAACATTACAGCTATTAATCATTATAAGCCAAATAATATAAATATTAATATTTAATAGTTTATAGTTTTTATTAAACTATCTTAATAATTATTTCTTCGTCATATAAAATATATTTCACAGAACTTATAAATTTTATTGTATTTTAATACAAATGTATTAGGAAGATAATATTCATTATTATTAATTCTCGTTGACATAACTGCATAATCAACTTATCTTCATATAATTGCATTAAATAGTATATACTTTTATTAAAAATTAATAGTTAAGAATTTGACGCGTTTATTAACTGAAATGAATACATAAATTCCGTGTTTTAAATTACAAATCTAATATTGGTGATCATATCTATAGTACTCACACCCAAATAATTACAGTTATTACATAAATAATAATAATTTGAGTTATGATGTTGATGTCCTAAAAATACACAATAATTTTAAAATTCCCTAAGAACTACAAAAAATGAATTTAAAAATTGCCAAAAGTAATCTACTTTAATAAATTAAAAAATTGAATTAAAAATTTTTTTAAATTAAATTTAAATAAAAAAATTGGAAAACTTGTGATGTATAATAGTGTGCAGTGAACAGAAAAAGGTTGAGAACCACTGCTTTAAGTAGATAATGTTATCAGTAGTTAGATCTTATGAATCATCTTCTTCTTGAGCGTTATGATCAGCGTATGTGTAAAAAAGTATTTATTTTATAATTGTATAACACGTATACTATAAACCTAGTGCCGTCGATAGCGAATAGGCAACTTAGGCAATTTCTAATGGCCTGATGCTTAAAATAAATTCGGCGATCTACAACTTATCAAGTTAGAATACCTAGATATATTTAGGAGCAAACATATTGTATTTTTTTTTTCCTAGCGCCTCACAAAAGCTTACGATGGCTCAGGGTAAATCTTATCGGTACGCGATAAATTTAATGACAATAAAAACTCCACAGTTATAATGATACAATTACTATTTTAGAATATTATAGACATTTTCTTTTAAATCTAAAATTTGAAAAAAAATCACCTGCATTGTACAAAAATTACAAAAAATGATTTAAATATGAAAAAGTAATATAAAAATATAAAAATTGTATCGAAAGTACATTTTTAGTAAAAAATGCTTAAAAATGCAAAAAAGTGCAAAATAAAATTAGTATATTCTGAATTAAGGAAGCATGAAGCAAATATTTAGTTAATATAGCATTATATAGGATCAAAGAAAAAAATATGCAAAAGTCATCAACATCTTAACATAATAACACTATGTTAGGGATCTTAAACCATTTAAAAATGTCACACTATCTATAACATATTTTGTATAACTGTTTGATAAAAAATAATTTTTTAAATATTTGCGACAAGATATAGTAGTACTATATTTATAATGTATTTATCTAAAAAAAAAAAACTCAACATTGAAAGTATAATTATTATATCATCTTCAAATAAACATTTTATGAATTTTTGTGTCAATATTTATATTATATTTAATTATTAATTCTTTACTTAATGTTTTAGTAAACATTTTTATTTATTTAATACCTACGAATTATTTTTTATGTAAACATATATTTTTATTGATGTTATCCATTAATAATTTCTACTCTAATTTTATCAATTATAAGAACACTTATAAGTAACTAGATATTGATAAATGACCCATACACGATAAAAAATTAACATAATCCATAATTTTAAACGTTTAATATTTTATAAATCTTTCATAACCAATGATTTTTAATACGAACAGTATAGTCATCGGTTTATAAGTTACGCGTAGATTGATTCAAATGAATGATTTACTTTATAAGAGGTATGTCGTCTTGAGTCGAATTAATCGTCTTGTTTCAATAATAACGAACAAAGTACAATTCAATTTTACAAACCTCAGAAATGTTTATTGTTTGATTTTCTGCAGGTTTGTTTTTAATATTTTTGATGTGAACGTCATTAGTTATGGTAAAATAAAATTAAAAAAAAAAAAAGAAAATAATTAATGTTTTCTTTTACTGATTGCAATAAGCAGTAAAAAAATAATTAATAATTACATTTTTCATGACCTAAGGTTAAGTATTTTAGGAATTAAGTCGGGATATTATACTATTTTTTAACATCGTGTGTTAAAATAACTACGAATCCATATAATTAAGACTTGAAACTCGAATATCTTATTAATTATTCCTCAAATCGTTGTATATCCGAGAATGAAATATTTGCTTACCAGCTTATAATTTATATGTATACTTCTTTAATCAAAACTATTATACGGATAAGTACAGTATAAACGATAATATAATTCATAGCTCGGTCATTTGTTTTTTCCAAAAAATGCATTGCTTCTTTTGTTTTTATCGTTGTACGTAAGTCACCGTTTTGACGGCATCGCATAGGATGGTTATAGTTATGATTGTGATCCCGCATAATCCACCCACGTGGATTTCAACTATAACAAACAGGATTGAAAAAGGACCTGCTTTTGACAGGTTTTAAAAGCATATCATACAGTCGTTGCGATGTAGGCTATGTCACCTACATGGTGGAAAACAATACGCGTATAGCTGATATCAAACCTGCATGGTGTTGTTTCGTGCTCCACTAACTCTGACAACTACGAACGGTATACGGACGAATAATCAAAACAACCAAATAGCGTGGATTATAATATATATATAATTAGAAACACTCACTATCCCGTGTCGTCGAGCCATTCATCGGATATAGTTCTTCTTGTCGTCACCGCGGTGGCGGTACTACTAATTATTTAAATGGCTCCAAGTCGGATCGTAATGTGTTTTTTTTTCTTTTTTTCGGAAAATACGTTTTTCCTTTGAATTCCTGCTAAGCTTTTGAGATTATTTATTGCGAATGGGCTGCTGCTGCACAATTTTTCACCTTCTCAACACGTTTAAACATCACTGTTATACCGTTTCCGTACACTGTGCCACTGAAGCGTTTTAAAAAATGACCATCCCGGCAACCTCACTTTGTCAAAACCTCGAAAACCTCGTTATGATTTCCGAAATCTAACGAACTTAAGCTTCGTCAAGAGAAATGCCTGCACTTGTCGTGTACTTATATCAAAAACTTGTATACACGCGTATTTGACAAAAATGTTTCAAACGTTATACTTAGCGACGACGTTTGTATCATACACTTCAATGAAAAAAAAAAATCCACATTTATAACATTTTCGCTGTAGGCGGTGCAACTATTTATGGGTGAAATTCTATTTTGATATGTTTTACGCTAAAAATGTTTTAGTCCGTGGTACAACAAAATAATTCACATATATGTCTTATCGCTTTGAAAATATTTTGGGACCAATTTTTGATCTATAAACAAACCGTTATCCATGATAACATTTTTTAAATAGAACGTATGATCTACGCAGGAGGTCCCGGATACATCTAAGAGATAAACGAGTTCCTCTTCCAAGGGAAATGAAAGTATTACGATTGTGAAAATTGTGTTGTACATGATGATTACGACCCACAACCAAATGGTGATATTTCAAATGTTGAAAATGAAGTTCCGACATAAAATAACGGATGGAATCTTGAAAATCAATAATAGGACCTATTAGTAACTGGTAAGTCTTAAAATCGTGAACTTTTTCATTGCGAAGAAGAAAGATCGACAAATATTCTTATCAATTAGTGAAGGATAAATCTGTATGACAATTCATAGCCGACCAGTGGTAAGCATATAATATTATAATTTTTTGAGAGATTATATATTAGATACATACATAGATAGAGAAAATATCGTAGATTCATATACTGAAACTCATACCCAAATAATAGATTTGCGGAATACGGTTAGATACAATATGACGACGCCTCTTCACCATTTGGTCGTCAAATAAAAGAACATGGGTGGCAATTGTGTCTGCCAATGAAAACTAAAATAATTCATAACATTTAATAAACATTTCAAGTAAATTGTTGTAGTTTAAATATAATGTAAAACATTTTAATAAACACAATTAATCAACACGTAAGGTTGTAAGTGGATCATATTCTCTATGAACATATTGATCACACATAAAAAGACTGAATTCGTCGATAGATCCCTCACGTCGGACTGGCCCCAGATACTAAATAATATATAGCAATATTATTATGTAACATATGTTATAATGACATATTTATCACGACGAATGCGACGGCGTCGCGTCCGAAAACCAACGCGAGTATTCGGAATCGGTCGTTACACGATGCCGTTCAATTTTTTGAGTGCTCCGTCAGACGCGCATAAGGCTTCAAATAACAGAACACCAGCGTACACGGGATAGTAGGGAAAAATAAAAAAAAAAAATCGTTTCCATTCATACATCAAACGGTGCTCGGAGAAATAGCGCAATCCGTTTTGTTTCACGTCGCCTCTCGTAACGCGCGCGCGTTCGGTCGGACGTTTGATTAGTGGGTTCCGGACTCCGGGCATGTACATTGTACGACGGTTATTTTTCAATCCCGCTCACCGCAAACAAAAAATAGATAGAGAGAGATGAGTGAAAAAAAAAACGAGCAATACTCCGATAGAGTTACCGTCGTATGGCCGTAAACTGTCGCGTACGCGTTCAATTTTCATTAGCTTTAAAGCCGTGTGGTGTATAAGCCACGGGTAATGTTTACATTTGGTTAATATGTCATTTCTTCTTCTTCTTCAGTAGTCAATCCTAAGGTTGGTTTTACAACATTCTTTCATGCTCTCTCCACTTTTCCGTCCGGCATCTCAAATAACTTTTTTGATTTGCATTGTTCTAGGATGTAATTTGCTTCTCTTGTCTTCTATTTTTCCTTCCAATATCCAATGGTGTAGTTCCTCCTCGTGTCTTAATGTATATCCAATTCGACTCTATCTTCTTCCTTTGATTGATCTTAATAATCCTTTAGGTTCTACTATTTTATTAAGTACACTGTTATTGGTACGGAACTCGGTCCAGCAAACTCTTAACATCATCCAACAGCACTATACTCGTACTTCGAAGCTTTCTAAATATCTTTCTTCTTCTTTGTTTATCAAGCAGGACTCTGACCCGTATAGAGCCACAATCCACCCAAGCACTTAAATTAATTGTTTTCTTATATAGGTAATCATATTTTTGAAACAGTAATTTCTTGCGGTTAATAAATGCAGTTTTCGCTTGCACTTAGTTGCACTTATTTATTTATTGAACTTTCCATCCTGGTTGATTTAACTTCCTAGGTTAGATGTAGCATTCAACATGCATTTATATAAAATATAGATTTGTTCAGGAACAACTTTTTTTTTTGACAACCGTGACAACCTACAAAAACTCAGAAGTCGATCAAAAAATCTTTAAAAGTTGGTTGTCTTAGCTTTATAGCATTATAGTGGCCGATATATTATAATAATTCTATTTGTTAACTAATTATGATGCTGTCCATTTATAGATTACCTCACGGATACAAGAATTTTATTGCATATTTATATGATTTATATAGGATGACACATAGATTCAATGTTGATTATCCTTTAACAACGATAGTTTATACTCACGATTATGATTTGGTTTATTTATTTTATTTATTTGATAAACTCATTGCATAAAATAATTAATATTAATTATATCAATTTTATTTATTATTAAGTGTGAAATAGTTGTAATCTATATTATTTAAGTTTTGATTTATTATAAATTGTTGTTTTTTATATTTAAACTATACCTAATTCATTTGATTTGCAAACATTTAAAATCAATTAAACTTCATCCGATGCAATTAATGCAACTGAAGAGCAATTTTTAATTTGTGAAGAAAATATTTAAATTAATGATTTGTTTCAAAAATGTAAATTAGACATTTTGTTTTTCACTAATTTTGTGTAAATTAAATAAAGTTATAATTTTTATTTGTTACTTATTGTTTTAAATATTGTTCTCAATAAAAGTTTTATATAATACATAAAACATAGCAAAGGTAGATCTTGAATAAATACAATTAAATTACCTAAAATAATAGTATTAATTCAAAATGAAGAAAAGTGTGAAACGCCTAGTTCCAATGAATTCAAAGATAGGTGAATTACGAGTATATTACTGTATTGGTCTTTTAAACTTAAAACCAATGTACTATTACTCTCGAAAAACAATTTTGAGTGAAAGATGTCGGCTTAGTTTATATTTTTAAAGTTTGTTTATATAAAAGTAGTACTAAATTTCATAGTAAGGTAAGATGAAATTTTAATGTTCTCACTGAAATAAAAAAAAAGCATTTAAAATAAAAGAAAATTGAATATTTCAAGTGCCTATAAACAGAAAACATTTCTTTAAAATATTTTAAAACTACCAAATGTCTTTAAAACGATAGTAAAAGTACTGAATGTTAAATATTTTGAATTGCTTTAGTTAATATTTATTGGATAACTACTAAATAACTAATATCGTTTAATGGAAATTTGTGATACTATCCAATTTTGTCAATATTTTAATTTTGTAACGCTTTTAAATCATTTCACAAAATCAATATTTAACATCTATTCAAAATAATTTTTTAAGATAATTGTGCTATAAATGTGGTTTTCAAATAATTTCTTACTCAGGATATGGTAATATTGAGGGGAACCGTTTTCGGTAACCTTTCCCTTAATGGCCAGTTCACATTTTGGTCATTCTGAAATATCTGTTTTCAGTCAGTACAATATTTAGTTCACCAATTTAAAATATTTTTCACGTTTTTTTTCTGTGAAATCACCAATTTATTTAATAATCATATAGTGTTATTAATTAAAGATATTCTCTACACCTAGTTAGTACTTTTTACTATGGGGTTTTAAAATAAATTAAAAATTGTAAACGAATAAATTTATATGATTATTATGTAAATATTTTGTTAAACAGGAGAAATAAAATGTGAAAAATGTTTGAAATTGGTAACCAAAAGAGTGTACTGGCCGAAAACAAACATTCCTGCGTAACCGAAAAGGAAAAGATTCATTGTGACCGAAAAGTGTCCCGCCCACCATATTAGCTGTTATTTTAAAATAATACAATTAAATACGTTTACTAGAATTTAATTTGTTATTTAAATTACTTTACTATCACATTAATTATCCTGAATTCATTTAACATTAAAATTTTAAAATCATTCCTTTTTATATATAAAGAAATCCATCTTCTATACTTTAACTGCTTCTAAAACATACAATATTAAAGTACTCATTTGCTAGTAAACCCATGTCGGTTGATAATTTTATGACTAAAACTAATTTATTTCATACACTAATTATTAAATATAATATAATCATATCATTATTTATATATATATATATTGTAAATTAAGAATTTTCACTTTAATTTGTAACATTTATTTTTATTTAAAATTCTTGTATTAATATTTAATCTGCTATTGTTTTAGTTTAAATTAAATCCTTAAACTGTTAAAACTTGTATATTCAAACCAGATCATTATAAAAAAACTAAAAAAACTACAACATTAGAAATAATTATTGGAATATTATTTTCGCAATAAAAAATAGTATTATTTTTATTACACAGCGATCTCGAGTTAACCGGTAACCCGCTGAAATCCGATAAAATGATCTTGCGCTATGTTTCGTGGTCATTAGCTTACGTGAATCCGGGAAATCAGCTGATCGTTCGGTCCAACGGTAAGAGGTGTATTTAACATTGTGATTGTGCCCAAAATACGTCGACGACAATGAGCGATTCTCGACTGGCGACGGTACTACATAAAGGTTAGATTTGGGCCAGGGACGAACGCAGAAAAAAAATTTCGTAGAGGGTTTTTGAAAAAAATTAAAATATTCATAAATATTATATAAATGTATTGAAGACATCAATTTACAAACTACGGGAAACTTTTAAGTAACTAATCATTTTTTAATTTATTTATTAGTAATACATTTGTAGGTCAGATAATTTATTTTTTGCTCTTGATATTTCTGGTGGGGTCAATCCCCCCTGCGTTCGCCACTGGTTCGGGCATACCGCGAAACGTAATAATATTGCCATCACCGGAGTGCGCGTGAAAGCCAACGTCATTAGTTGTCGCAGATAAATTCGACGACGGAACAGCTGGGTGCGTCGCCGTCTTCCGTTACATTCGTAGATAGCGACGGAAAAATTACGTTTGACATTAGCGCCAATCTTCGGAGGGAATCGTGTCGTTTGCTTGGCGCGCAGATTTCACAAACGAAAAAATAACGATAAACGTGCACGCGCAGTCATTAACGTTTCACGAATCGTTCTTGTAAATCTTAATAATAATAATTATTATCATTACGATATTGGTTACAATCCCAATCCGGGTTTTTTTGCACGTTCTACATACGTCAACCCTTCTCGTACGGTTTTAGAGCTCTTAATACTCGTGAATTCACGGGGTACACGTGTCACTCGTATCAAATCCAAATTAGCTTAATCTCAATCACGTAAAAACAAGAATAACCTATAAAATAGTAATTCATTTTTAATAACGAAATTAATAATTTTACCATTTTAAAAACGGATACATATTTTGGATAAACACGTATTTCACGTGACACGTGTATTAAGTATTAAGGCCTCTAGATTTTATCTACGTAAATTCTCGTCGCGCGCGTGACACGCTATTCGTTGACCGTTTTTCCACGTGCTGTCTTAATATTTATTTTCATTATTAAAGCGATTTTTTTCTTCTTTTACGTTACTATTTGCGGTTTCGATCGGAAAATACGATAATAAAATAATACGGTTGCCTGGACCATACAAAATGTACACACGCCGTTTTCATTGTTGCTGCAGAATCCACTTAAATGTTTACGGTTTTTGTTTTACATTCATACTTTTTTACCGGTTGACGACGGATGAGCCATTAGTCGATTACCATAACTACTTAAAACATGCGAGTGTGAACATTTTTTTTATTTCGCTTTGTTCTCTCAATTAAAAATAACTATATATATATATATATGTGTGTGTGTACGTATGGTATGTACCGTTGAATAGAACAACGTACGAGATTCATATTATTTCACGCGTTAAAATGAGAATTGTAAATATTTCAATTGCCATAAATACAAACGATCCCCGAGCACCTTCGTTTCTATGGCACGGTTCTATTAACGCTATTATTCCTATTTCACTGCACGTGCTATCAATTATACGTGTTCTGAGATCCGCAAGATGTTCCAAAAACAAAGAACTGATAAATTATGGACCACGTTCGTTATACACGTCAAGTAAATACACCGAAATTGGATAGGAATCCCGAACCGGTACGAAGTAACATACATTTTACTATTTCTTAATTTATTTTATAAAACGTTTTTACTTTAAATTTATTGTTTACCAGCTGAACTACCCAGCTTCGCCCGTATGTAGTTTTTGCTCTCTCTAAATTAAATCAACACACATTGTTGTGTTTGAAGAAGAAAAAAATTAGTAGTATTAGCTGAATTATACATAATGAATTTACAAATGGTTCTAATGATTTTATACACATATTTTATTATTAAAAATGCTTATATAATCCATAATTTGTATGTTCCAATTTTGTGACGATATTATTTAACATTTTTCCAATCTCATTTCTTCTCCCTTCCCTCCAAAAAAGAAAAAAAATGAAAATCGGTAGTGACACTCAGAAAGGTATTTGGGACAACTCTGTGAAAAAAAATTGGAAATATGTTAAATAGAGTCGTCACAAAATTAAAACATAAAAAAACCTGTTATTATATATATATATATATATTGATTTACTGTCTTAAAATTTGTTAGTATTTAATCAACTGTGTATATTTTAAACAATTAAATATGTATATTTTATACCTTAATAAAGAATAGTGGTTTATTATTTATATTAGATAGATTTTTAGGTTTTAATTAATTCGGGTATATTTACGTATAAAATTTACATATGTTTTTTTGTTGTCGAATTTTTTTTGTATTATTTTACTATTTAACACTCGTATAATACATTTGTAATTTTTTTTGTTTCAAATTTTAACAAAAAAGTCAATAAATTAGTTAAAGTTGAATAATTTATATCTAATAAGTATCTAATTATTACAAAATGGTAAACATTTTTTAGGAAAATTGATTTTCAATTAATACGTCTATTTATTCTAAAACTAAAACCATTATATATTTCTTTTTTGAAATACTTTATAATTAATTAAATACTAAGAATCTATTATTTTTGAATTAAGAATATAACTATTAGTTGTAATTTGTACTTATATTACTAAATATAGAAAAGAGGAAGTGATAATAAATCGCTAACGTATGGCCACACATATATCACGCACTATCACCTTATGGTTTAACCAAGATCAACAAGATGTACATCTTGCGGATTTTTAGCACGGTAAAACACACCTTGATCCAATGCCGACAGCATGCTGATGTACGACAAAAAATTCAACTTCCAGATGATGTATAAGAAATTCTCGCACTCATCACAGAAGCTATCCGAAAACTAATCAATTTCCTCAAGGAAACAGAATTAAAAAACAAAATTTAAATACATATAACATAAGAAAACGATAACATTTATCTATATGTATATTAGAAAAAAGAATATTATGTTTATTGTGTGACCACCGGTTGATAACCATGTTGATGCCTTAATATTAATAAAAAAAAAATACTAAATACATTTTCTATATGTGTATTGAATAACACATTATATACTTCTATAAAATTGTATATTATGTAAAATTGTCTATAAAAAATGTGCATAGAATAATTAAAAATTACAACGAATTAAAGCTCATTTCAATAATGCTTGAACTTTATAGTGATTATAATAGTAAAAGATATGTCCGATAGGTTTTTTTTGTTCAAACCGTTTTTTATATGATCGAAACTAAATTTGGCGAATTCGATAACTAAATTTAACATATTATTATGTTTTAGTTTTAAAAAACTAAAACAAATGTGCAGAATATTATGCTGTAGTATTTTTCCATCAATTGTTATAATGTTTCCATAGTAAAAAATATAATAAAATATTTTAAAAATATAATTAATATGTTTAAAATATGGTTACAAGCCGGGTAGGCTTCACCCGTTATTATTTATAATACAAGTATTATTTCTGAAAAAATTTTTAAGTCAAGGAATTTTTTTTTACATTTTTTTATTATAATTTAATTGATGATTCCAGAAAGAACACGAGTCACATATTTTATGAAATTGAGATATTAGAAAAAACGTATACTAGTCATATATTTCTGTGTTAAGTGTAAAAACGTCTTTAGCTATACTTTTTTATCAGATAAATAAATAATAATAACCGGTGTTTTAAACTAAATGTATATAAACACTTTATTAGTATACATTTTTACCAATATCTAAATTTCATAAAACATGTGACTCTTGACATTTCTGTAAACAACAATTCAATTATTTATACTATTACAATTTAACACTCATAAATGCAAGTTATATTGAAAAGTTCTGTTTTATTTTCATATTTTTTTTAATTAATTTTTGTCCTTGTATTATAATTGTCTATCGAACAACCATTAATTAGTCCAAAAAAATTTAAAAACCTTAAACATTTCACCATAGTCACTATAGTTTAATTACATATTTTTTCCAGATAATGAAATTATCGTTTATAAAATATATAAATTCGATTCTGCGTAAATCGCCAACGTAAAATTGTTGAGTAATAAAGTATGAAAAAATGTACAGTGGATAATTATGCAAATTAAATTGAAAGTTATTTGAAATTTTATTAGTAAATAAAACGAACTATTTTAAACTATTTCCTAAAGCTGTTAAAGTTTAAAAATTATTAACCAGTAGGTACTGTTTTTTATACAAAAAAATAATCATTTCAAGTATAATATTTAAAGAATGTGCCATTGATATTATAATAAAAATACTTATAGAGATTTTTTTATCATGTTATAAATATGTTGTTTTATTCAAATGATTCTTTTTTTTAAACATTTTTCAGAAAATAATTTACGATATAATTTCATTACATATAAATACTGTTTACCAATCAATTGACAGTTCAAATATATAAAATGGAGGTTAAGTAAAATTAAATTCAAATAATGTATCTAAACCGTGTGTAATCGATCTCTATGTTTCGATCAAGTTATACGCAATGTCATGTACAAAAGTTATCACACGTCTTATGTTTCTTAACGAACACGTTAAATTACTTCACCTTGTAGACATTTGAAATACCAGAACTAGCGTCATTAGTGTTATTGATACATTATAAAATTTACTTCAACGATAAATCATTTTACTATTAACAAAAAAAAAAAAGTCAAAAAAGTCATAGGACAATGAACAACTGCAATAAAGATAAAACTATAACTCATGAACAAGGAGTCACTATTTTTCGTTAATCACGATACAAAGTGAACGTGAAAAAAATTACAACCCTGCACTGTATCTAAATCAATAACAATTATCCTCGTTCACAATCATATTAAACTATAAATATTATGATAATGGATAGGACATACCGCAGATAACACAGTTTCGGCAAAATCAATTTTGATTCTATTTCGTTCGTGACGGCGACACCTTGAATTCGATACTGGCGAAAACCACAAATTTTCACTCGCAAATTTTATGCACCCTTGCACGAATTTTCGCGGAACAATACGATAAAATATTTGCGATTTATGCCGATGTACTCTATTCGTGCGCATTATACTAGCCGATTTTAAATGGGGGCGTAGTCATGCGAATATACTATATGTGTAATAATCCGAAAACCAAACACGGTCATGTGACACGGGTAATTGTTGGTTGGCTTCTTTTGAATCGAACTATGTTTCACGTATCCAATAATGTCACGCTAGTCTTAAAAAATCTAATTAGGTCGTACATTTTCATTGTAGACGAAAAAATAATAAAATATTGATACTTTCAGAAAATTATGAACATCTGACGATTGACGATTTTGCTTCACACTTAAAATGTAGTTGAATAAAATTACTATCACATCGTTTCGTATACAGCTATGTCTGCTACAGTTACTGACAAATGCCAGTTCACCGTGTGGACACTATTAGTCACTTTTCATCGTAGAGCGTGGTTCATTATAGAAATTAATTGTGATGAGAACCCGATTTTGAATTCCTTACCCCAATCACTGGACCGACCAACTATTCGACATTTTGCTAATTGCGTCAGGTCATAAATAAAAATTATTTTCGTAAACACATTCATTGCGAGTAATCGATTGGTATAAAAACGAAAATGTGAAATCTAGCAGGACATTCAACCAACGTTTCATTTCATCTCAAATTACGGTGTTCCCGTAACATAATACCCATATTTTTCTCTTGATCTCCATCAAACCTTACAGGAATAAGAACCATACAGAACACTATTGTTATAATTGCAATAGAATTTTGAATTATATTTTAACTATCTTAATTTACGTTTTACTTTTTTTTATAAATGCCATTTTTACAATATATCAGATTTTACTATTGATCATACCTCTGTAAAAATCATACAGGTTATAAAATTCTTTTTATTTGTTATTTTTATTTTCATATTAAAATAATTATTCGATATAAAAAATAACAGTGTGCAAAAGTCTTAGTATTGAGTTAAATTATCAATTATCGATTAAAAAATAAAAATAAATAAAAATGTGTAGGTACATAACGAATAAAAATGTATGCCGATGAATCTGTAATTTGTAATTTTCAAATAAACATGCTTCTACACGTAAACACGTATAATATTAAAACCAAATGTTTTCATATTTCTGTTAGGGTGAGCAGATTATATAATGGAACACATTTTTAATAGTATATTTTCCATGGTGAAACTAAAAATAACTGGCAAGACACATAAACCGCTCAAAGCAAACATGGGACAACTCCTAGCCTTTGTTATCATAACAAATACACGGTATATAACCATATTTATTTTACATATTAGAGTTTGTATTCTTATACCTAACACCTAAACGTTTTGCATATATGCATGGAAGTTATAAACGCGTTGTGTTTAACATAATGGATATCATTCGGATGTAGAAAATATTTGTGTTGAATTTGAATGAATGATGAGTTTCGTTACAGAAATGTAAAATATCTAGATTAATAATATTATTTGATAAGTTGAATACATAAATCTTATGATATTCATAGTTAAACCTCTTTAGTTTTCATACATTTATAAAGTTATATTAACAATTGTAAGAACTTGTATAACTAATGCAATTTAAAATAAACAATTGAAATAAAACATTTTTATACCTAGTTTATTTCTTAAATTTGAACAATACAACGAGAAACTAAAAATTATAAATTAAGCTCATTAACCAATTAATTTTCAAACTTAATTTATATAATATACATTTGAAAGTTTGTTTTTTCCATTCAAATTGAGTTGTATTAGATTTTATCGATAATTTAATTTAAATTAGGCATATACTATAAATAAATTTCGTTTAATGCTATATGAAATGTTCAAACGTAATTTGATATTTAAATTTTATATAATTATGTTTAAAAAAAATGTATTCTGTTTATGTTTGGAGTTTTACAAAAAATTAGTTTTGGAAAAATTTTAGAACCATCCGAATTTGATGTAAACTTTTAAAATGTTACCTAAAAATAAAGAACTGTGGTTTTTATTCTAATGACATTTCAGAATTAATAATTTTGTTTTATTTACTTATTAATAGATTAAGATTATTTGGTTTTGGTACACTTATTTTTTCTTTAATATTTTTGTGATGATTACATATTACATTTACTTTTTTTAATCGGTTTTTCAAACCCTAATTTATTATTAAACGTTTTTATGCTCTACATTTGACGAAGTCATTTTTCAATTAATTAATTTAAAAATAATACATGTAATGTAGACATTTGCATGCAATTGTTAAAATCATGTATTATTAATGTAATTTTTGTTTAGAAAGTATTAACACGATATTGAAACAAATACTTAAATCACAGTTTCTATAAAAAATAACCGGTTTAATTTTTTTGCCAAATACTAACTATTTAGTTTGGTAATTTTTTTTTTTTTTTAAATTGGATACTTGGCATATATAATCTTAATAGGCTATTAACCAAATCAGTCTGGTTATGTTTATAAGATAATTTGTAGACATACAACATATGTATTATTTGAAAACCACCCTATTTTGTCTTCAAAAGTCAGAATATTATTTCAGATAAATTAAATAATTTTTTTCAGTATGTTGCGATTAAAATTAATTTAATTCACATGATCACAGAGTTGTTAACCATTATCATAATATTTAACAAACAAGGTAAAACGATGTTTTATCAAACATTATACAAACGTGCAAGTAAGCGTGTACACTTTGATCAACAGTCTGTTCTAAAAACGAAAAGTTTTCGATGATCAATTCGCATACACGTAACAAATAAAATTCGGTCATCAATTAAACGGTTATTCTATTCGTAATACTAAATAATTACCATTAATTTCTCGTTTTATCGTTGTTTTTTTACCAGCCCTTCGTGAAAACCGTTAGGTAATATTTGATCGCTGGAAATTTCGCACGTCCGGAACGCGAAGCCGATCGTAAATATAAGACAATTCGTGAACTCCGACGTGAACTTTTATTTTTAATTTTCCGTTCGTTCGGTGTCTCGTAACAATAATCACGTGCGCACTTCGCTGAACTACTCTTCACCATCTAACACTGGTTATTATTGCACTTACTGTTTTTTTTTTCGTTTCTTGTTACGATTCGATGTTAGTGTTTTTTTTTTTTTTTTGTTATTATTTATTTTTATTCTATTCCTTTTAGCTTGATCCCCGTACCGAACCGGAGCCGATCGAAGACGGACGGCGGCGACACTTGAGCGGCGAATCGGCAGGTGTGAAGTTGCACGCTCGCGCACTACGACTGAAAACCCGTCGCGCACTTGCCCGGAAAACTTTCCACCGAGGCAACGTCACGTGCGCACGGTGCGGCGGCCGATACGTTATTGTTACAGCGGCGGCGGCAGACTACCTGTTGTGGTCTCCGACGCTTAAAGTTGCGGGTCAGTCGTGCCAACGGTTCCACCGAACGAGAATATTTCATGAGAACCGTTTATCGTCCCGAAACTTAAATCCGCCGATCGGCCGTGGTTATATATCATAATATTACATAAAAGTGCGCGCGTGCGAATTATTTTTTCACGTGGGACACGGGCAGTGACGTATTTAAGAGAGGGGCAATAAGGGCGTTTACCTCCTCTCCCGAGACTTCTTTTTTTACTCTTTCGCTGTAGTTATTAATTGGATTGGCTTTGCTAAATATTCATAGACACAGAAATATTCAAATAGATGAGGTGATTGATAAGTTTGCTGCCGCGAAAAAAAATGAATGTAGACCTTGTATTATACTTATTTTATGACAATATTTGTTAGATTATAACCGAACAAGTTCGAACCATTGTCTCTAAAACCCTAACCGAATAAATAAAATTAATAAACTATTGCGCTCAAATTTCCTTATATCGCAACAGTAAGAGATTTTTGTATTTCGTCCCACCCTGAAAAATTATCCCAAACACGCCGCTAGACATGGGCCTGCGGAACATTTCTGAAAATCGGAAACACGCGAGAACAATCGCCGATTTCCGTAAACATATAAACGATCCGTTCTGGTTTACATATCCTATCAATCAAAAGTTGAAGCTGTCCAGGAGATAGGTTATCGAATAATAATATTCAACAGCAACGTTTAACGGAAACAATCACGCGGCTTATTATTGTTTCCAAATGGTCGTTAACGATCTGTCTACTAGTATTTGGTTTTGTTTTTTTTCTTTTCAAAAATTCACGCCGCATTAAACAATCAACCGTACAAATGTGCAGTTACATTTATTGTTCTGTCCCGTGAATAGCCTCGTAACCGAACTGATTGATAACTGTTCGATTTTCATATTTTATTTTGTTTCAATATTAGTTTTGAATAGGCCAAATTTTGTACGTTAAATCACACATGACTACGCTGTAAGCGTGCCTCACCTATTCGATTACAATGCATTCGATCAATATGTACAACCGTTTGAAAAACGTCCGTTAAAAGCGTCTGTAAAATTATACGGCGTATGTCCGTTTTCATTGAATAGAAATAATCGGGTACACGATTAATTTCCATGTATTAGACACGTATTAAGTACTGTACAATTGACCGGTGAATATAATTAATCACAGTTGTGTGACCGAATTAGTCATGGTTATAATTTGATCGGTATAATAATTATATATTTGTTTGTATTGAGCGAAACAACATTTTTACAGAGGCCACGTTACAATCATATGAGTATCTTATAGGTTTTATAAATTAATGTATTTTAACAACTGAGCATAGTCAGTGAAAGAAATGGGTTAATCGATCGTGTCATAGTTGGAATCACATCAGATGAGCTTCTACATATATACCGCGCACTACATTATTGTTATATTATATGTAATATTATATTGTACCTTATATCTGTTAAAATATAATGGCTTCAGAGAAACTCGGGTGGGTCCATGGAGTCTTTTCTATTACAACAATGAACATATCAAATTGAAGAACAACATTTTACAATTATTATTAAACATTACTAAACATAAGTATACATTAAGTACTTAGTACATACAGATTAATACGTTGGTTTTATGCCAGAAAAGAAACTAAATTATGTGACATACATTGATGAAAATAGGATTAGTAATAATATGATGATACATTAGTATTATAACAGTAACAAATTTGTTTTATAATTTTATACCTAAATGTGACATTATAGCACTCTGTAAACTGTAAATAATACATCTAGACGGTTCGATGATATTCGAATCCCGACTCAATTCGGTTTTATTAAACAATTTAATTAAAATAAATGATTTTTTAATCCTGTTATACTTATAATACTTTTTCTAAATCACAAAACATGGTTGGAGAGTAATCTCTTGTTTTTACGTTTTTACCTATATTATATTATGTATGATATTTCATATGTATATATGTACGTACATAGTAACAGCTTGTAGATTAATTTTCCACACACGCAAACATACCCTTATTGCGGTACCTCGACTCAAGATTTTAGGCTATTAAAGTGATTTATTATAATACTTCACTCTCTGCATAAAAGTTTTGGACTGAAAACAAGTGTACCTTTTTCATTCGATTCTTACGCTCACCCCAACCTCATTCAGTCCAAATTTAGTGTATCTACCTATAGGACCAACATCGATTTTCTCTAACTTGACCAGTGTATAAAGTTACAACACACCAAAGAGTATATGTACGAAAGATGCGCTTTTAAGGTCAAGTACATATAACAATATAGTTTGGTATAGTAGTCAAAATACTTTATTATAGTACCGTAAAAATTGATACGTTTTCGCGGGAAAAATATCATATTGCCGCATCTTCGACGTGAATTTAAAAAAACAGTCCGAAATCCAATAAACTATGCATGGTAAAATTGAAATACTTAGCCAAAATAAGGTCGTTAGAATAATGAAACACTAGCAAAAAAAATTATGAAACTAAATTTCATTAAAATGTTCAAAATCATTTAATATCGACGAAAAAATAATTTTAAACCAAGTATCTCTACGGGATTTTACCGCTGATAAGTGTATTAATATCCGTTTGAAAAATTGCAATATTTTAATTTACTTAATCCTACAATTATTAATTGTTTTGAGAAAAAATATGATTTTTTATCTAATTTACTTAAAAATGTATTAGACATTTATGGTAATTTCTTCAACTATGGTAAACTACAAAATAAACTTCATATATGGTACACATTAAACGAATCATCCGATAAAAGACCTATTGAAATTATGAATTATGTTTCTGACATGAGCTTAATTAGTGGATTTTCCAAGGTGTATGAGTTGACACAATTATATCTCTTGTAATCTTATTAATCTACTATACCAACAACCACCGCTTCAATGGAGAGATCATTTTCATCTTTAAAAAGAATCCATACATACTGTCGTTTAATTCAAACACAAGAAAAGATGAATAACTTAAGTATAATATCGATCGATAAAGAATTGATTTTTAAACAGAAAGCAAACGGAAACAAATTTTATGAAGATGTTATAAACAAATATATTAAGAAAGAAAGAAGAATAGAATTTGAATTCAAATAAAAATCAGTCTATAATAGATTATATTGATTTGTATATTTTCAGTTTTAAATTATATTTAATTTTATATATTTTTAAAAGTTTATAAATTATGTAAAATAAGAAATTTTAATAATATGTTGATAGTTGATACGAATTTATTTCCTATTAGTTAACGCCGAAAGTCAGAAAACGCCACTGACAGTGACTATGTGGTCAAAACAAATCTTCTGAAGTAATATTAATAATCATTCATAGAAGACTCGTTATAATCAACTTCTGGTCTACTATTTTCGTTTTTGACTATGAAACCTGTATTATTTCTTTTTTCATATTTAGCTTTGTCTAATAGTTCTTTATTCTTTTGTTCCTCTATATTTTTTCCCGTACTAATTTTCGTACATTTATTTTTTTACTTTTCTATCTTTAGGTTTTTCTATTTGTTTATTGATCTTGTTTTCTTCTCCTTTTTCAGTAGGAGAAGAAGATTTGGATTTTCTATAAATAGGTCTAGTTTGTGTAGTTTGATCGGTTTTATTTCTTTTTTTTATGACTTCGTTTGAAGCGGTTTTAATAACACTATTTAGATGATTAATACTTTTTTTTGATCAATTTTTCATGACATCTTTATGTCTCTAAATGTTTCAATATTATGTTTTATTTCATTCTCTAAATAAAGTAATTGCTCTTTATTTTGTTGTAACATTCTTTTTATTTTTGACTCTCGGTCTAGTATTTCAAGAAATGTCAAGGACTTCGTTATCTATTTTTTCAAGACTTGTCAATAGAGTTTCAATTTTCTGTGTATTGTATTTTGCCATATGTTCTTTAATGTTCCTATTTTTGTTCCATTTCTTTAATAAATTTATCCATTTTTCTATTTTCCTCTGCTTTTCTTCTTTATGTATCCATGCAGTAGAACCCCAATTATCTTAACCTCCGTTGTACAAACCCTCTATTATCCGAACTGCAATTGACATATCCGAACGTCAAAATTATCGACCGGTCTACCGATTTCATCATTACCTTAATTTATTAGTTAACTTATTAAACAAAATAACAAGATTATTCATTAAACTATGACTTTTTTATATTAATATTTTAAATTTCATTAAATACAATAAAAAAAAAGTGGTTACTGCCAAGTTGTTAAATAACTAAATAACAATAAACATTAATATACGGACTGTTTCTGGATTTCATGAGTTTACTTGTGTATGTGTACTCATTAGAATGGCCCGATGAAGATTTATGTATATATTAATAATAGATATTGATTCAAAATGTAACGTTTACATTATATTCATGTCTTTGTATATTCAGTTGATTGACTGGTTTGCTGCAGTTCTCCATGCTTCCCTATTGTAACTTAATTCCTTTAGTTCCTTATAGCTATCTCTTTTTTTTTTTTTTTATATGTACATATTTATTAAAACAATTTCCAATATACAAACTTTTGCTTACCTGAACTAGGTGCTACCCCAATTAGTTCGAATAATCGACTTTGTTAACTTTTTGATAGGATGAGACCGTCGGTGAAAAAGAAACTTGATTATTTCCGCGGAAACGAACCAATCCCATGTTGTTGATCCGAACAAATCGCATTTGTCAGAAATATTATACAACGGGCTATTTATTTGTAGTCGTTTTGAATATAGTGACAAGTAAAATTGATTTTTCTTTCGTTGACGCATGCACTCTTACACTACATTTTATATCCTACGCTCTGTCTGATGTAGTAAGTTATTCAAATATATTCTTGCATTAATTATTCTGTTTTGCGACTACAGTCTGTTGAAAATTGTTGTATATTCCATATGCTAACCATGTAAAGTATGATATAAATCGCATACAGCAATGAGACGTGAAATCATGAATTATTCTGATTTATTTTACACTTAGGTAGTTGATATTATGTTCACATAACACATCCAGTATAGAATTTGAGCTCATGGTGTATAAGTAATAGCGGTTTTACAGGGGGGAGGATCTGGACCCCCCATGGTAACGAGTTTAGGTTGTGATATATTTTATATATTTTGTTAGTGTAAGAATTGCATTTTAAGACTTAAAATAATAAATTATTAATGAGTTAAACATTTATTGTGTTCATACATTATAAGATAATTTAAAAGGACCCTCCCAAAAAAAAAAAAATTTAAAAAACCGTGACTGTGTATAAGTAACAAAATGTTGACGGATAATGATTGTTTATTTAAATAAAACCAATACCAATTATAGATGATGGTATTAAACTTTTTTTAAATATGATTTCGATACAAATTGAGTGTGTACTGAATATTTAAATCGGTTTTCAACCGTCCACCGAGAAGTTTTTTTTATTATTATTACATTTATCGAACCGTTTTAAATTAAACATGTTATCGATACACAATTATCCCAAAGAAAATTAAATTCAAACCAATTTGACGATAATAGTTTACCAATATTCGAAATATATGTGATGCGTGTACAACTTTCAACATTGAACATATTAATCTGCAAAAGTTACAAATTTCGACAAAATGTTTTTTTTTGTGAAAAAATCGTTGAAAATGTGTGTAGGTACACGACTCTTGTGCTGATTGCCAACTAGAAAAGTATATCGAGGATAACTTCTGCCAAATAGTTTATTGCATTGGCCACATTTCTGGATGACCATATTGAAACATTCCATGCCATTAACCTCGTTGCCTTTATGTGAAATATACTTATATTATTGTCATTTAACTCAAGATAGGAAAGTCAAATCCTTAGCACACTTATCACGCATTTTTATTTATATATATTCCATGTTTTTCAATTCAAATAACCAATTATTGCGAACAATTGAAAATTTTAAGAATATTATTTATTAAAATTCCATTAGAATATAAATACATATTTTTGTTTACTGTATTATGATACGGTTTTTGAAGTGCTCAATATTGCTCATGGAATTAAGAAAAAAGAGTGTATGAGAGCTATTTGTTTAATTAAACGAGTATGCGACTACCTACATCAATATTTTACTTCTTTGGCCAGCTTCAACAAATTGGCATATAATGATCAAGCAATTATTTCACAATGATCCCGATGGTTTATAATACATTTTTTAATCGCACAACGTTAGGGGATATGTTTTAAAATTTTAACCAATTTATGAAAGATATCTATAGTTATTGTTTTCAGAAAAATTACCTCTTTCATATTTTAAAATAATTAAAATCCGAATTTTAAACTCACATATTCACTCAATAATTATTTATAACATTTTTTAACTGAATCCACAAAACGCAATTCATAAAGTATCTACACGAGATAAAAAAAAACGATAGTTTATTTAGACTTACTTCTTGTATGATAGATATGTCTATATGTATATTTAGATGGATAACTAATAAAAGTCGTTTTCTTCATGGAGACGATATTCAGATATAAATAAAATTTGATGTAGTAGTATTATTAAGTATAAACTTATTATAAATTAAAAACAATAATGGTAAAAAAAATTATTATAAATATTGTAAAATATAAAATACAATTATGGTAAAATCAGTGTTTGGATGAAAAGGTTACTGAAAATGTATAATCAATAGCTTTCTTGGTATACCAGTTGTCAGAATTTATAATGAAAATACAATAGATTTTAATGTATAAAGTTCTATTTATTTATAACTTATAACTAAAATCGATGAGTGTACAAAACATCACAATTATGTTATTCAGGCCTTTGGTAACCCTTCTCGGGATAGGACCAATATAATTAATGAAAATCTGAACTTTACGATGAGTTTATAATAAATGTCCAATAAAATTAGATGTCAAAGAGAATAAGGTACACATTTTAAAAATTAAAAGTTGGTATTATTTTACTTCCATGGCGTGCATCTTCAATTAAAATGTATATGATTAATTTTGATCTATTTTGCTCAATTTTAGAATCTAAATTATGTAGAAAACATAAAGTTGTATTCCTCTTATTTCTGCTTCTCTAAAACAAACAAAAAAAAAAAAAAAAGGCTTTTCAATTAATTAGTTAATTAATTTTTGATTCATATATATATATATATATATTTAAATGTATAATATCTATTTTTCAGCCAAAATTACTATTTTATGCGATTTCATACTGAAATTAGGTATACAAAAGTGCATATTTAAATTATTTGAAATAAAAATAGATAAATAAAAACTATTTGGTTGCATTTACATAATATTAATTACAAACGCTCAATAACTTAAATATGAATAGTAATGATCGACATTTTTAGTAGGGAATTAAGAGGATACCCAAGAAAAATAAAAACAAATGTATAATACTTATGTTTTTTAAAGCATTACATTTTATTAAACTGTCATACTATAATAAAAATTGCAGATAAAACTTTTCATTAGTTGTAAAAATTGATATTATTTAATAATTTTTTATATTTAACATTTATTTGACCTTCTACCAAATGTTCAATGTTCACGTTTGAAAAAAATTAAGACTAGAATATATACATACTTTAGTCACTTTAATCTATTTACAGTAAATACTCGTATTTTATCATTATCTTTAGTAATCAACTTAATGAATAGAAATCAGCAGGAGATTTTATAATAACTACCTACCTACTTAACATTCATAACTATAATATATATTCAATTAATTCTTAGATGGTTTATCCCTTTGAACTTCTGATCCGTATAATTTATTTTTGAAGCACAACGTCAACAAATAGTTCATTTGATTGTATTGTTTGGACGACTTTTAATTAAACATTTATTTTAATTTTCGCAATCGATTTAAGTTGCTATTTTTTTTTTTTTTTTTTAGAAATATAATATATTACTGTTAGTGTTAAAATAGACAGTTGGATAGGTATAAATAATAATTGGTTAATTGATTATTATTTTACTTAAGTGGACAGGGTCAACTGGTGTTGTTAAAAATTATATGAATGCCAATATTTATTTTGTACTTTTATGAGAGCATCCTATTTTTAATTAATAAAGAATATGTTCCATTTCAAATACAAATGTTAATTCTTATGTTCATTTGTCATTAAAAATAAATATTCATTTCTAGTAAAAAATAGAATAATTATGAAATATTTCAAGTTATAAATAATGTATTTTTTATTAATTATAATGATTATCACCATCCTGTCATTAATAAATATTGGTAGCCTCTACAAAAGGAAAATAGGCAAATATTTATAATTTTATCGACATTTTAATACAATGGTGATAATTAATTAATATACCTAGTGCTGTTTATGTGATATAAATTGTATTGGTAGTAATAAATTACAATATGAATATTAATATAATGATAATTCAAGCCCAATTGTTTTAATAGTATATAATATACCTACAGTGGCATAATTATGCTACAATAATAATAAACCTAATAAATTTAAAATAATGAAATTACTTTCGACGGCTCAACACAGTGTAGTATAACTCAACCATTATAGACACTGCATTCTACATTATCATAACAGTTATAGTTGAATTACCATTTTGTTTTATTCATATTGTGTTTCATCATTATTAATACCAACCACGAGTATAACTCAAAAACGACATTGTATAATATGATTTATTGATTAATTTTATCATCGTATTTAATCGATTTTGGGCAGAACTACAAAGAATATAAGTGTCAGGATACAGAAATTAAGAATATAAATTTACCCTCTTATATAATATATATAAAATATTATTTTATTGTAAAATTTTTACATATGCATATTGCACAATCTTTTTGATTACTGTTCATGACAACAAGACGGTTTTCTTATGTTTGTTTTTCAAAAACGCTATTATTTTTTTTCTTTTTATTTATTTATTTCTTTGTATAATCAATAATAAATTATTTTATTGAGGAATTTTACGTCAAAAAACTTATTAACAGTGCTCAAATTGGGGTGATATGCAGGGGGACGGAGCTCCTCTATTTTATATTTTTTTTTTTTTGTCTACCATAACTATATTTTTTCACCGGAACGGAGGGACGCCACGTTCATCCTAATTGATGTCCAAAATAATTTTTATGTGAATTATAATTTACGTCAATTGGAAAATGAATTTTAAGATTTATAATATAAAAAGTATTTTTATAATTAAAGATTATGTAGTGGTTTAAATAAGGGACAACGTCGTCATTTCTGGAAAAATATAAACAGTAATGTCTGTGAATTTGGTGTATTATACTTTATACATTGTACGGTTTGTTATTAATATCAGCGATCGACGATATCGTCATTTCGGAAAAAAATAAATGCCTCACCACGACCTTAGACTAATCTTCTAAGGCCGTGGCTCGCAATAAAGAGTAAAAATAGATAAAAACAAAAACCAAATATATGATTATATCATTCGATTCATGAGACTGCATGATCGCCTACAATTACTTATGTCAATTATTATTTTATATTATTATTTTTATTTTCTGTTGTAACATATAGGATGTTGGTATTGCTATCAAAATATATTATATTTGGAATTTAAATATTTATTTAGCTGAAAAGTGGTATTCAAAATATATTTAAGGTTTGGTGGAGGGGGGAGAGGGACAAATCCCCCCACGGGTCTGTGTCAAATAATTGCGCACGTAGAACACAGTTTTCAAATCGTTGAACTGAGCTCCTCTACTTAATTTTTCCCGATTCGAGCACTGCTTATTAATAAGTTATTTTTCTAAAAAAAAACTAAAACGTATTTTATCGTTTTAGTAAGTTCAATAATAAATCAACATAAATATAAGTTTATTGTAGTTATTGAAGTATAAAAATTGAATCATCATGTCAAAAATGTAAATGTAAATGATAATATATTAATTTATTATACTATATAAATTCATACATTCGACTGATTACGTATTTAATTACATAATACTATTAGAGTATTCTTATTAAGATTAATCTTAATTACCTACAGATACATAACTCGTACAAGTTAATTACGATCAATTAACTGCATATATATATATATATATATATATATATATATATATAGAAAATGTATATTTAGTCAGATTAATTTATATATTTTAAAATATTCTAATAAATTAGATCTCCATTTATATTGGAAAATATCATCCTTTAGTGTAAAATAAAGCCCCAAAAATAAAAAGGCAGCAAGAGTATATACAAGTGAATTGATTTGGTTAAATAAGAGTTTCCGTATACGTTTTAAAATAAAGAATAACGTTCCGTGAAGAGTCTACACTGTATACTAATGGTAGTTAGATAATACTATCATTGACACATTATAGATTAAAACTCTAAGTGATTGTATACTTTGGGATTCTTAAATAAATTTAAAAATATATAAATATGTAACATTAGAGAAATTGATTTACAATTTAGTGAGATTATAATTTCAAGCCATCTCCCCGTAAAATGTCATATATTACAACATAATCATAGTTATTCTTAAATTAAATTAAACCAAGCCATTAATATAAATTATGAAAATTAATAGTCTTATATTGTCTCACTTTTTCCTGGTGGACTACGGTAGTGAAAATTCATTATCAAGTTCATCACTGGGAAAACTATTTATTCTTTCTTGTCAGAGTTATATTTTATGGTACAGCTGTGAAAATCATATGACATATGTAATTCAAGCATTATCTAATTTTTCTTCATCACATTATGATAGTTTACTGAAGCAGAAATATATCTAAAATTTAAAAACTCGTGACGATTTTTTTCTAGAAATAAAATAAAAATTTCGAAATTAACAAAGTTAACAGTTTTATTTTTATTAATTATACATTTTTTAAAATTTAAAAATTATATTCATAATTTTAATAAAATAATAATAATAACCAATTTCAATCACGAAAACAATAACTTTATTCATAATAGTAAGGATTGAAAGTGATTCAACTTTATTGAACAGTTATATGCAGGAAAATATATCTTACTCCTAACTTAGTCAAAGAAATTTTTATTTTTTAAGACTTGAGTAACCGATGTCTTGTGTTTTGGTTTGTTTACATTACCAATTGAGATACTAAAAATACATTTTAAATCAAACAGAGATTACATAATGTGAAACCATGAACTTAATGTTTAGTTCAAATTATTTGGATAACATTTTAATGTGAACATTGGTTTTTTATTGTATTCTTAATACTATAATAATTTACTCTACTAAGAATTTTTATCCAGTACCGCAAAAAATTATAATTTTTAATATTTAACTCTAGAGATAAAAATAAGTTACATAATTTTTTTTTTTTTAGAACTTTCAGTATATTACTATTACAGTTCAACAATTACAATATACAATTTAAATATAATTTAAGTGAGAATATTCGTATATAAACACAATATGGTTAATACAGATAATAGAATGTAGTTATAATAAACACATTCCAATTAAAAATTAAAATAACAAATAATACCGAACAGATACAATATTAATAGGTTAGGTAAACATAGTACAATAATATATAATGGATCGAAAACAATTAGAATGAACAGATATAGATTGCGTATACAAAAATTAAACTTATTATAATATTGTTAATGAGGTAATAGAGAATCGATTATGGAATAAGTTGTTTGTTTTTAAAACAGCTGTAAGGAGCGTAATTAGAGGATTAATTAATGAGGAAAGTACAGAAATAAATTTAGCCAACAACATATCATTAGTGTGGCTATTAGGTAATGGGATATTATTGGAATCGACAACGGAGGTGAAAGAAACTTTGGGAAGGTGAGGAGAGGGAAGTTACATATTATAAGTTTTAATTCTAATCAAAAATTCTGAAACTTATTTTATGTAAATAATAAAATTAGTCATATACCAGGGATGGACTGGGCCATTGTGCTACTGGGCATTTGCACAATGTATCGGTGTCATATATAATTTATATCCTCCGGGCTGGTACAAAATAACCCAACGTATATCAACTATATTAAAAATATTATCATATACAGTACTCTTATATCTAAGTAATAATATATTAGATCCAATTTTATAAACGTTTGATTTTTTGCGTATTACCATTGATTATAAATATCACAGTATATCCAAAAATATAAATATATTTAATTTAATTTAATTGACGATTCGAAAACTTATAAAATAAAGAAGAAGTATAAAATGTTTTTGTATACTAGGGGTGCTTATGATTTACGCTACGAATCTCTTTTTTACAGAACAGTGGGCCAAATAGGTCCTAGTCCGTCCCTAAGTGTGACTACAACAGTCAACTACAGTAAACTAATATATGTATTTAATTAAATTCAATATTTGTTTTTTATACTAGTAGTTAAAGTTAAACCGTATATTCTAATATTTAATATTCATATATAATTATTCATTATTCATGACTCAAAAAATAAAAAAAATAATTGAAACTGAAATCCTTAATTGAGTCTTTATTTTTCACAAAACTGCACAATTTTAAAACATAGTAATTATTAAAATATATATATATATATTTTAATTTTTCTCTTTTCTTTTTTGTTTTTTTTTATGTAAATATCTAAAAAAGTAGGATAAATTAATTTAAGTGTTAAAGTATATACAATAAATTATCATTTCATAATCTTCATACTAATATTCCATGTATTGTAATTTGTCATTATCGAGCTTATCATTTTTCGCTCTTAGTAATATATTCTGTTTCATACATATCATATAATGTATTTTCTTAAATGACATTATTAAATTAAGTTATAAGTATAACTTTTATTTTTAATATACAATAAGACATTCCTAGTTTCCTATATACCTTAGTTGCTATATTTATCAATGGATATTTTATTATGATAATATCAGTTATTAACAAACTTAATAAATTTAAATCGAATATAAATTCCATATAACATTATATATATAAATATATACAAGGCCGTAAATGGAAAAAAATTTCAGGGGGTCTAATATTTTTTTAAATTTAGATACTAAACACTTTTCATTTTTTACGTTAAAAATATAAGTATTATTATCATTATTATAAACATATGTCATCATAATAATATTCAATTTATATAATAGTTGATTATTTATATTATACATATTATAGAATTATTTACATTATTTAAAATCACAAATAATATAAAAATAAAAATAAAATAAAAATACAATTTTTTCAATATTAAATTTACAAAATAATTATTAATTTATAGTCCATAAGCATGCAATATGTTTATTATTTTATATTAGTAAAATAGCTATATTTTTAAAGAGCAATTTTGGATGGCAGTAAAATTAATATTTTACAATACACACAATATTGTTCTATTCTTATTTTTTAGTCTTAAATAATTTGGATTTTCTGCGACCGGCTTTTATATATAAGTTTATATTATCTGTGACAATCACCTCCCATTGTAACTAGTACCTAACCAGCTAACTTTATCTATTAATTCTAATATTAATTACAAAGTTGAAATAAAATAAAACGATAAATTTTATCTTATTTTAAACTACTGCTTTAACGAAAATATACAATTATTTTTTAATACATTTTAAAGATAATAAACTATATTCACCGCTAAAATGTTTCAACTTTTAAAAATTACGAGTGGGGTTCGGGCCCTGGACCCCCCCAGTTACGGCCTTGTATGTATGTGAATATATATATACTCATGGTACAACTAATTTCCAAATAAAAGGCTTGCTAAATTAATGAAAATAAAATTCATGATATTTCACAGTAATTATTACAGATTGATATAAAAAAAACAGGGATGGTAATTTTGAATTCAGGGCTATTAAAGACCCCCTCAAATTTTTCTAATTACGCCTATAATGTGCTAAATACAGAGCATTGAGCATTGATATAATACATAATTATGGAATTATAGCAAAAGAAAATCAAAATTAATTCGCCAAACTGATGGTGGTTTCTAAAATAGTAAATTTGACAGTCATCATTGACATTAATTGAATTCTTATAGTATTATTATACACCACGATAATGCTATTTCAGTCGGTTTCCAAATAAATGAATATCCTGTAATATGAATATTAAATATTTATATATTTTAATTAGTTTAAAAATCGATTTTTTCATCATATTTCATATTATTACAGTATAATATAAGTCAAACGTCTGACGAATATGTGATATGTCTCTTTAAGTTTCTGGAGAAAACTCGTCTAGAATAATGTGACTTTTGTTGTCATTTCCATCTTAATATTTCGTTTTCAATACACTGAACATATAATTTTGGTTGGTCAACTTGGATGGCAAGTTGTAGGTCATATACCTAATATATATATTATAGATAAACTCACTTTAGTTTCAAAAATAATAATATGAAATAAAAATAAGATATTTCAAGCTGCAGGTGGTGTTTATTTCATATTGATTTTAATAATACTTCTTGTATTATTGATACAGCTTTATTTTATAAAAATATAATAGTTCAAAAATTATTGTTCATAGCAACTAAAATTAATGTAAAATCAGTGAATAAAATGTAATGACAAGTGAGCAACAAAAGTTTTCAATTGATGAAGAATTTATTTCAATGTCAAATGCTCATAAAGCGGAACACGAACATCATTGACAAGAAATATTGGACAATTAAATAAAATGATTACACTATTTTTATATATTTAATTTTTTTATGTTATTTCTCAGCGAATAATACTAACGGTTAGAGAACAATGAAGCACCGAGTATATAGAAAATAACAGACTTGAGTAGTATTCCGAATACAATATTTGGAATACTGTATGAAGAATACATTTTAAGTATTTCGAATACTTTTTAAATACTTTTTTTGAAAGTATTCAAAAAATTATTTTGAATATTTATAACGAGTATTCTGAATACTGTATTTCGAATACCGTTAAATCATCTCTTTTTTAAATGATTTTATTACTTCTTTGTCGTATCTTGTATAAGCTAATGTCAGGTATTTATTATTTTTGTAAACCATAAACATTAACAGTTATGTAATATAAAAATACAATAAAATAACATATATTTAGTCAACAATTTCAAATATTTCTGTTGAGTGGACATCTATTATTTTTATAGTATGAAAACTAGAAGTATTTTAAAAGTATTCGGAATACTTTTGAAGTATTCTAAATAATATATTTGGAATATAATTTGTATAATGTATTTGAATACATATTCGGAATACTATTTTTTGTAATAATTCGAGTATTTATTCTAAATACTTTTAAAAAGCATTTTACCCAAGTCTGGAAAATAAACAGAAAAAATAACACTTTTAGTGTTAAAAGTGTACCAAACATAGACTATTATAAAAGTAATTATGCACTATTATATTCAAAATATAATACTCATGCTCTGTATTTGTTTATTGGCGAGTAAAAAATTGTACTATTATAAATTTAAGTCGATATTTTTTAAAATCAATTTATATTTTAATTATTTATCGTCGCAATATAATTTTAAAAATGTTTAAATTGCGATATATATTTTGCATATTTCATAACCTGGTCAAAATAATTTTATTTTGTAAAATTTTGATGTATAATAATCGAGTACTGAAAACGTAGTTAATTATTTAAATGTATATTAAGTTCGGAGATGAACTGAGTGGACTGACAGAGGATAACGCACAAAACGAGGACGGCATTAATCTGTTCATCAAAACTTTAAATAGTTATAAATAATAGACTATTGGCGTGATATTAAACTTGTATAAATCAACATTTCACATTATACGCAATATATAGTGCGCTTTAGAATATTGAATTTCAAAAATTGTTTTTCAATTAAAAAAAAAAATTAAAAATACTTAAAAAATCTAAATCTATAACAAGTTTATGAATGGTTAAATTAAATAAATATTATGTTGGAAAAACTATAAACTATATCAAATATCATAATATAATCTATTCATTCAAACACATAAATTAATCGAATAAATGCTCTATGCCCAATTACATTATCTCTGGGTTGAAAATAATAGAAATAATCAACTATGATCAACTCAAAAATATTTACCAGAATTTTAATTGTATTTTTATTTTCTAGATAATTCTCCCTCCAGGTTGTTTTAAATTCAATATTAATAAATCTTATGTCTAAAAAATGTGTCAATCCTCAGCATTTACTTTTTTTAATTAGTTTTTCGATATTAAAAGTGATTTATTTTGAATTCAAAGAACCTTCAAAATGTATGTGATGGTTTTATTAGTATTATGTATTTTTTTATAAACTTAATATTAAAAAAAATGACTACTTTTTAATTTGGAACAAAGAGCTCTATCTGTTGGAATGATTGTTCAACAGTTTCGTCGTTTGGTTGCCTATGCACAGCGCTGTTTAGAAAACATTTCTGCACCTGTATAGAAAAAATACTACTTGTTCATATTATAAAATATAATTAATATAACATTTCATAAAGAATAAGCCAGTCTTACGTTCTCACAAAACATTCATCAAAATTTTTATTTTCGTAAAAATGCGTTTGTAAGTTGATTTCAATCTTAACATAATGCCATGTGTTACTTTTATTTGGCTATGAATTTAGATACTTTATAATAACGTTTATAATTCTTTGTAACTGTTTACACATATTGTAGAATAAAATAATCAATTCAAACTGGGAATCTGAAAATGTGTTTGTATTGAATTATTATAACAAAATATTCTTCGAGCTATCAACAATCAACGTAATATATTTTCCTACATTATGGTAGAATAATATCTTCGATCATTTGAAGTTTTTCATTTTCTACAATCAGTTATCACCACTGTTGAACAGTTTTTTCAATTATCTCTTTATGCACTGAATTAGTTATTTTTTTCCAATAACCAGAACTTGTAATTTGGTTAATTTTAGACGTCTTTTCTTGATTTGAGTTATACTCATGTGAATCGATTTATTCATTTATCTTTTTTTTCAACTAATATATTTGGTTAGAAACTATGACAATGTTCTAAAGTTGAATGGTTATCATCTTAAATTTTTTATATATTTCTGTTAACCACCACATTATATTGGACAATATAATAATTATAAAACATGATATTTTCATCAAATTTTTTGATTAAATTTTTACATAAGAGATAAAATAATAATGAATACATTGAAAATTATTCTTCGGTAAACGCTCGGTATAACTTAAAAGTTTTATTAACTTTTTTTTCAACGCACTAGTATTGCTTAAATATATTTATATATATACAATGTATATGTACAATATATTTACATATTTATATATTTTTATATATTTATTTTTTGTATATTTATATTGTACATTTTATCCATAACACTAGTATACTTATAGTTTCCTTACGATGGTTTATTATGTATAATTTTTTTCCAGTAGATGGCACTAGGTGTTCTCCATTCAAAAGAGGGTTTACGCAACATTTACACAGCTCTATATGAAAATATTCTAACATAACACAAAAAACTAAATTCAATAATATTCAATAAATTAAAACATAAAGCAAATGAAAACTTACCAAAAAATTTAAATTTTTTAATATTCTAGTTTTATATAAATCAAACGATCCAACTAATTGTTTTTATTATTTGATCGATTTTATGTATATATTTAATCTTTTTTTTTTTTTTCGTAAACTTTTTTATTAGAATAAATATTATTTGAAATTTTGACATAAAAGTAAACATTTTATTGACTTAATATTTATATAATTTTGTATGAAAAGTTGTTTGAGAAAATCAATTTTACATAAAATTAATTCAATTGCATAAAAATGAATTTTAATGGGACACCACACCCGCACGTATTGTCTCTGTTTGACAAACACACAATATTTAAATTTTTAGGCGAATTATGAGTTTTTTTTAATATTAATGTTTTACATATTCATAAATTGTCTAAAAATTAAAATATCAGAAAAAACCGACCAACAACAGATAACGTTCATCCCTTAAAGTTTGATTAAAAGTTAGTTTACTCTAATAGTAAAGATAACATCACTACATTTTAGCTACAAAACGTAAATTTGTACGTTTGTCAAACAAAGGCAATACATGCGGATGTAGCTTTCTCTTAAGATAAATGTTATTATTCAAAAAACAACTATTATAAAGTTTCAGAAATTTTAATTTATTGAATATCTATATATATATTTATTGAATAATATGAAATAACTATAATTTAAAATAATACTTTACATAAAAACCAAACTATCTATACACTAGTATGAAAAGATACTTATTTCACTTAAAATCAGGTACTCAGAAAATATTACCCTTGAATAATTAAAAAAAAAACAACTATCACTATTCAAGAAAACAATTGGTCATGATAATGTTTTACTAGTCTTAAGACGTCTATAAAAATATATAGCTGACCCCAGTCTTCGAACTTTTTAATATCAGGAAAATATATTTAAAATCTAAAATATTTGTGTTATATTTCCATTATTAAAACATTATAAAACATGGAATTAAACATTTAAAAAAATGTATTAATTGTTATTAAATCATCTAATAATGTCTGTTAAAATAAATAAAAATTATATTTTGTTATTATCTTAAGATAATAAACATTAAACAATTGTATTTGTATTTAAATTTAAAAAATAATAAAGAAATTTAAAATTTAAATAATTTAAATAATAATAAATAAAATTAAATAATTGAAAATTGGAATTAGTAAAAGTTAGAAGCATTAGAGTTTTTCGAAACAAACTATTTCCTATGACTTTTAAATGTATAGGAATTACTGATTTACATAAATCATACTTAGGATACGTTTTATATGATATAAAATTTCAAATCGATTTTTTTAGTAGTTCGAGTATTTAATCAAGGTTCATATTTTTATGAATATACATTTTAAAATAAAAAAAATAAAACGTATTTGGTTGATTTACGTAAGCACGTGATATTTTCAATTAATAATGTTATTAAAACTATTAAAATTAATAAAATTCCTTTCTTATATTAGCGAATAATATGCAGTGAAAAAAACTATATTTTAAGTACGCAAATATGCAACAATAAAGACTGAAACATGCATAGATTATGTTACCATGTGCTCTAAAAATGAAATAAAACTTATAATTATACTTAGAATATTAATTTAGAAAAATTGTTATTATGTATATTATATTTCAAATATTTATTTAGAACGATTATTCTCGTAGCATTATACTACTAGATGTTATTCTAAGTATCACATTGTAAATCTACTGCGCTTGTCATCCAAAATAATTATAAATGTAGTAAACGATCGTTCAAAATCATATGATAGTATTATAACTTAGAAGTCATGCTACTCGATATTGAATTGAGCAGTGCAGTACTTTTACCATTAATGTAAACGTCAGTTATACTTATGGGACCATAGCCAGGAATTTTGTTCAGTAAACAGGTGTCTTGGTTATGATTTTTTTTTTTTGTAAATAGATCAGGCAATTCAAATACAGTTGTCAATGATTCCATCATTATTTGTAATGAATTGTGTAGTAGAAAATTCCTTCTAAACAGATGTGTTTTTAAAAAATTATTACTGTGATAACGTATATCAAAATACGATTATACATTTACAACACTAACCAATGAAATATTCAACGTTGTAGAAATATTTAACTATAGGTATTTGCATTTGCAGATACGCGAATACATATAATCCGTGGTTTAGTTATAATATTACATTTATTATGTCGTATAAGATTCAAACAACTATAAATATTCTTACAATGGATTTACAACAAACATTTATCCTTTATAATTAAATAATATATAAATAATAAAAAATAACTTTATTTAAAATTTGATAATTTACAGTTAACTATTATACAAGTACATACATTTATAGAATAAGAGTGCTAAAATTATATTTGTAAACATTCGTCACAGTCCAAATACTATGTAACTATTGTTTATCATTTTCCAAGGAATAAATCAATATAAAAGCTCATCGTAGAAAATTCGATTTGATGTTGTGTAAATTTCATCGTTTCCATAGTTCTATCATTTGAAGTAAAAATTAAAATGTAAAAAAATAATTATATCGGTCTTATTTTTATATTATCACAGAGAAACAACGAGAACAAATAATTGAAAATATAAACGTTATAATAATTTACATACGTGGTACAAAATGTGCCAGCTGTATGCATTATACATATACTAATGAATAATTCAATTTTGTTAAATAAAAAAAAAAATAAAAAAAAAAAAAACACATTTTATTATGTTCATGACTGTACTATTATATTATTTAATTAACAGTCAGAACAACTTTTTTTTTAATTTCCTTATTCCTCTAATTTAAGAGGATTGTTTATTTGCATTTTACATGATACTTGGAATATACATTGTTTTTGTTCATACATGTATATATAATATATACCTTTGTTGAAAATTGGAATTGCATTTATTTTAATATTCTATGCAAGTAATTTGTCAACTTTTTTAGCGATTTTACTGATAATGTTATAAACATAAGACGTGAGACCAAAAAAAAAAAAAAACTTGGAAACAATATGACATTTTATTCATTAGACAATTGAATATATTTTAAAAAACAACTATTCTTATACTTAAGGTTTGTAAATTGAAAACAAATAGAGACCAATTTTCAAGGCTTGATTTTTATAATTTGTACGTACATTTTATTTTATTTTTTTATTTTTTAAAATTATTCAGTATAATTGACTTGTAGACACCATATTAACTATATATTTGTATAAATGCCTAACCGTAAGACATTACTCAACATTTTAAAAAAATCAGTAATGAGCCACTCATCTTATATTTTTGTATAAAAAAAAAAAAATTATATAAATTTTATAGCATAAAAATTATTTTGTTATTAAAGATATTTGTTAGGTTAGATTTAGTTTTAGTTTTAGCCAATAACTAAATCGTTTCTCGGAATTCAGCTTAATCAATTTTTGAGTTCAACGATTGTCAACTGCTTATGAACTTAAAGAGTTCAAATTTAACTTATTCTTTAATAAACTTCCACGTAAAATCAGCTACTTACAATTTTTTAAAAACTATATGAATGTAAATTCATATAATTCAAAATGTTTCAGATGTCTTGTTATAGATCAGGAGTGATTAAAGTATAAAACGCACGTGTTATATTTCATAACAAATAAATGGTCAAATATGTAAGAAAAATATTTTATAATATATGTATCTATTTTTATTTATCATTACTTACAAAAAAAAAAAATTATGTAATGAACCTGGACGCCGCTACTTTATTTTCAAATTTCTCATCGAAGGTCATTGTCCATATATTTTTTACTTGGGAGGGTGGTAAATTGGAGTATCCCTTGTATCCTTTCTCTAAGTGAAAGTTATTACATGCCTGGACTTCACTTCCAGTGGAGTTTGTCCGATGAGAAGCAGCGTAGAGTAACCAGAACGATGGCAGGGGAAACAGAATAAAGTATTAATTCTACAGAATGTTTTTTGCACTAAGTCAGGTTCGAACTGATGACTGCTCACGCTGTAACTGTGTGATCACTGCACTATACACCTCCTTAATCTTACTTGTAATCGATCATTGCAATGATCATACTTGTAATAAGTACTTGTAATATTTACGCCTAAAACGTTTCTCAAATTGTACTTCTTCATATAAATGAGGGTCGAAGGTAATTGGGAAATAATCGGAGAAAATAAGTTATAATGGTTTTTGTTTGGTTACGTATAAATATGAATGTCATATGAAAACGACTACTAGCTTTCGACACTTATTTGGTTGATGTATAAATATCAATTTACATTTAATTATATCGTTAGATAATTTTATTTTAAATAAATATACAAATAATTATATTCAAAACATTAGTAATATATAACAATTACTCATTAAATAATATAAAATTATTAAATACTCGATTTCTCGATCGGAACATATCATTTCAAAACAAATAATTCATATATGTAACAATAAAAACAAATAATATATATATATATATATATATACGCCGTATATATTATACATTGGGTAAACCCTTTAAAAAATTAAAACATATGTATTTTTTTAAAAAAAAAATGGATAAAGCTTTCGACATTCTATACTTAAATAATATGATAAAATATAAATATTTTTAATTTTGTACATCTTTTAATAATGTTATAATTTATTTGGTTATCAGTAAGTTAAATACAATTTCTTAATTGCAGTCAATAAATAATGTTTGGTTTGATAAAATTTATTAAAATGTTCTTATATCATATGGTTTTTAATATTAATATTTAAATAAAAATAATGATAAATTTAAAAACTATGGTTCAAATTAAAAAAAAATTTGAAATATATTTCCCATCAAAATAATAAAATAAAGAAAAAACTATACTTCAATGTTCTATATTTGAAACATATTAAATTTAAATGCGTACTCTCTTCAAAGTTATATTTCTGTTTGCATTGATTTAATTATGAACTTAAATTTCACACTTTTCAATAATGTACATAACTGTTTGGAAACAATAAAAAATTAAGTATTAATGTATTTTAAATTTAAAAATAAATTACTTAGAAAAATATGAAACAAAATAAATGTGTAACATATTAAGGTGAAGAAACACAAAAATAAATATCAAATTGTACGAATTAAATGTTACATTTAAATTAAAACAATTTTATAATAGTAAATTTTTAAGATTTTCTGAAAAAAATATAATTACTATTAATTTATTTATAGAATATTTAACAAATATCACATTTGATTCAAAGACAATAGGCGTTATAATAATAATATATATATATATATATAAGACAGACGTAGAGAAGATTAATATACAAAAGTTATATGTACATATTTTTATTGAAGTAATTATTCATTGGGTCCTTAAAGTATATTGATATACTTAATAATATTATTTTATTTTTTTTTAGATCGCATGTGTCTTATTCACAATCCTCCTTAACCGGCATTAATACAAACATCCAGCTGCTTGTGTATATAATTATATCGTTTTGTGACTCAAAAACACCTAAAAAATTATTGTGATACCGAATCTGATTAATTTATTTTAAATATTTTTGAAAACTTATACTAGAACCGTTGTAGTCGAACGTAAAAAATATCACCATATATTATGTATGTATTTCGAAAGAGGAAATCGGGTACCATCCGCGATAAAGCACGTGACTTCATCATCCAGTCTCATTTACGATATTTTTGACGAAATTAAAAGTTTATGGACAACAGATGATTGTGATATAAAGTAGAAGCGTTTATACCATAAAATGTAATTTCATCTGTCTACTATATAGGTATGTACACCGAACACAAGAATAATTCAAAAATATTCGAGCGAAAAAGAAACGTAAATTATAATCGGCCGAGTGGCGATATTTCTTTTTCGTTTTTTTCCTAGGAAATGTCTGAGGAATCATTCAATTTTAAGACGTTTCGAACCCGTGGTCTTGCCCTCCAACTGCAAATCATTTAACTCGGTCGACGATATGTTCATAGGTTGTTTTTTCCTGGGAATGTACTCATTTTCCGTCTCTTCGTTGCTCTCCGCGTTCACTAACATGCACTCACGGATTTTTTGCAGCACGAAGCCCACTCGTCGGTCGAGCGCCACCAAATGTGGTTCCCATAGTATGGGCGACAACGGGTCGTCGGCCATGGATTCTCTCATGTGTTCGCTGAGCTTTTTACCGTTGTGGAATCTGAAAACGAACACCACAAAAATCATTATTATCAATACAACAATTTAGTCCCTCGTGCTTCCAAAACGATGAGTTTTTTTTTTTTTTTTTAATATCACAAACGTTATTCTTATAATATATTGATTGATAAATTAGATTTTGTTTACACTTCTTATTTAATGTGCTTATTGTGCACTGCAAACGGAGAACTATTCGGTAGTTAATTCTATACATCCATGTGCAATCACGAAAGCAATAAAATTAATTTTACATTATCTACGCTCTATAGATCAATAAAACGATTTGCAATATTTCGCCCTATGAAACACATTTGTAGGTATAACCTATAAATTTTTCTATAAAATTGGTTCAATATATTTCCATAAAGTCGAAATTAATAGTTGTTCTTAATATTGAAAAAATACCAACTGCCTAAATGTGTTTAACACCAAAAGCACAAAAGCATTTTTTTAACGAACTATTTTTCACACAACAAGCAGCAGTAAATTTATTATAAAAATTAAATTAACATAAACTATTTATTTAAAACTATTTTTATTATTATGATTTTTTAAATTACATATTAATGTCATGTACATTTTTATTAATTGTAATTGAACGTTTTAACGTTATTTTATTCCAATCAATTTAATATTATTTTAAATTATAGTAAAAAACTATATGATTTAAAATAATTTGTTCTTTATTAATTTTCCCGGCATCAATGGAATTATTAAATCCCACAATAAATAGTATTAAACTCGTTTTACTGGAAAATGTAATATTTGGTTAAATTGAAAAAAAAATATACATACTACTACATACTTTTGTTTTACTTGTAAATTAGTTTAAAAACCCATGGCTGTATAAATAAGTATATAGACCCGTTTAATATAATATTAGTACAGTGTCATGTTACTATATAGGTAATAAATGTGTAGTAAAGCATAGGTAATCCGAATAACATGAGAAAGAAATACATTGTTATTATTATACCCTTGCATTACACAATTTTCGCCATTATTTCCAGTATTCGACTTTACAAAGTCAATCTTGACTAAAATGGCCATTGGTTTCGTGCAGTTCGATTACCAAGAAAATGACCAAACGTTTAAACTTTTCACATATAAAAGTTTTTCCCTAAATTGACTTTTTAAACGATTATATTATTAGACGCACATGTGTATTTGTTTTGGATTGTTTAGGTATTACATTTTAGTAACAACTTGGAAAATACTCATATACATAGTGCTGTACATTATCTAGATAAAAAATAATTTCAAGAATCTTTTTATCCATTTTTTCAAATAAAACGGTTATCTGACATTAATTATTTAAATAATTTTGAATAGTATAATATTTTTTTGTGACAAGTGAAACTAGGAATAAAAATACTTGGTAATACCTTATGTACGTTTTAAATTTTAAATAGACATATTTTATAGATAAATCAAAATTATATAACATACATCTTTATAGTAAATAATTTTACAGAAAACATAAATACAAATAACTTTTATTATTCAATTTTATAATGATATAACTTTTTTTTCTGTTTAATCAACGACTAGAAGATACCTGCTTACCCAATGCGTAATATGGATTTATACCGGAAAAGTTTCTTTTACCTAGCATTCGAACAACATGCATGCAATTGTCGAATACAAGATTTTCTGTTCAAGAATCATATCATGATTATTTGCACCATGACCAACATTTTTTTTTTGGAGAATGCAAGGCGATTTTGTAAAGCGATAAGCTTGGCCTATTTTTGTTCACACATTTAGAGATTATTTGGTACGATATATGCTTCAAAAAATATCGACAAGTGTAAACGGTTTTTCAAATTTCTCGGACGTTTTTTTTTTTTTATCGAACATTTGAGACTCGTACGAATCCGTTTAAACCATTTATTGCATTTCGAATAGCGTTCCTACATATTCTTGTTTTGTGGTTTTTTAAATGTACACTTCAATTTCAATTTGTATTGTTATTTTATTATAACTTTTTAAATTGAGTTTTTAACCAATAAAATAAAAACTATGGCAAATTTAATCAAGTTTGGTCGACTGAAGTGATTAAGTTTATAGAAATGTATTGCAATCATGAATGCCTAAGGGATACAAGCAACTTAAATTAAAAAAGCCGATACAAGAGAAATATAGCGCTGTCTTCTTTAGTAGGAGAATTAGACATTGATGGGTTTGGGACTAAGAAAATAACGACAATTAAAAATATTAGATGTATATATATACAGTGTGTAATCGGTTGTTGGAAACACTCTATAACTTAACAAATATTAAAGATATTTGAATTCTGTTTGTTTGTGGTGCTTAACAAAGTTTGTTATAACTTATTTAAGTAATTAAACAATTTTTATGCCATTTCATTTCGCGCATGCGCATAACAACTTTTTTTTTTAATTGTCAACCCCACTATTTTTTGGTTAGTTATTTTTACTCTTATTTTTTCATGAATTTTAGTGGTAAAACCAACTTCCTATGTTAAAAAATAGCTGAGTTATGGATATTTCAGTGATTGATAATATTTTTTGACATTTTTGAATTATTCATCAATTTTATGGCTTAAATAATTATTCCTTTTAGCACCACATGATATCTTCTAGTGATATTTTTAGTACCTACTTTTGGAAAGCATCCTCTTTCCCTAAAGCAACTATTTTTTTTAAATTTATCTCAGGCGATTAAAAAAAAAAAAAACAATGTTAATTAATTTTATTTTTATTATTGCAAAATTACATTTATTCGTCATCTTATGAATTGTTCAAACTTCTCTCCATTACAATTTAAACACGCTTCTGTCCTCCGTAGAAATTATTTATTTGTTGCAGATGAAATTTGCCCTTCAGTAAGTTACTATTACACGCCGCAATTATTTTTTGTTTCAAATCAATGAGATTAGTAGGTGGGTTTGCATAGACGACAGTTTTTAGATGTCCCCACAAAAAAGTAATCAAGTGGTGTAAGATCTGGGGATCGAGGTGGCCACTTTATTATACCATTAGTTCCTATCCAACCATTTTCAAAAGGTTCATTTAAATAATTCTTCACGACATTTGCATTGTGTACCGGGGCTCCATCTTGTTGCAAAATCAAATTGTTTCTTGTTGCAAGAGGAATGTCGTCTAGCATGATCGGTAGCTCATTCATTATAAATTCTAAATACCGTCTTCCATTTAATGTACCGTCGTAGAAATAAGGTCCCAACAATTTACCTCCAATCAAACCACACCAAACATTTGTTCCCCAGATACATAGATAATTTGTTTCGAAAACCCAATGGGGATTTTGAGTGTCCCAATATCGATTATTTTGTTTATTTATTACTCCGTTGTTGGTAAATTTGGATTCATCTGTCCATAATATGTAATTTAAAATAAAAGGATTGCCTTCTAATTGAGTTACCAACCAAGAAATAAACATAATTCTACGCTCAGCATCACCTTGGCGTAAATGTTGAACTAAATTAGGCCTGTATGGATGAAATTTATGTTTTTTTAAAATTTTATGAACGGCATTATGAGAAATGCCTATTTCAAAGCCGACATGACGCGTACTAACTCTGGGATTTGCTCTTACGTACGCCAGCACTCGAAGCTCAATATCTTTCCCCAATGCATTAACTTGTATAGGTTGTTGGTTGGCTATAACTCTAGTGTTAGAAAAAGAATCAGTATTTCTTAAATTCCTTTATAACTTATGGAAATAACTGTGTGACGGGTGTTGCCTATCTGAATTTAGAAAAACGAAAAATTGTTTTATTATTTTCACCAACACGAAAAATTATTAAAAGTACTAATAAATAATAAATACATACTTGGGTAACGTTCAGCATAAGCACGTGCAGCCAGACGTGAATTTTTTTTCACATTCCCAGTAAACAAAAAGTATATCAACTTTTTCTGAATTATTCATATTTTGTTTAAGTAACAAGCTATTTCAATTATGAAATTATTTATTGTAATTTAACTATTGTTTAATAAACACGCATAAATTCGTAAAATATGACTGTTAAGCAAATACGAAACAATAGTAGTTGCACTGGCCTATTTGAAATGAAAACAGTCATTCGATCGTTTTTAAATTACCTAATATTCAGATAAGAACAGATGTAAAATGATTTAGAAAACCCGTACCTATCACTTAATGGTCATTTAAAATATCCAATAATAGAAATAAAATTGACATGTTTAAATTGTAATGGAGAGAAGTTTGAACAATTCATAAGATGACGAATAAATGTAATTTTGCAATAATAAAAATAAAATTAATTAACATTGTTTTTTTTTTTTTTAATCGCCTGAGATAAATTTAAAAAAAATAGTTGCTTTAGGGAAAGAGGATGCTTTCCAAAAGTAGGTACTAAAAATATCACTAGAAGATATCATGCGGTGCTAAAAGGAATAATTATTTAAGCCATAAAATTGATGAATAATTCAAAAATGTCAAAAAATAATATCAATCACTGAAATATCCATAACTCAGCTATTTTTTAACATAGGAAATTGGTTTTACCACTAAAATTCATGAAAAAATAAGAGTAAAAATAACTAACCAAAAAATAGTGGGGTTGCCTTTTAAAAAAAAAAAAGTTGTTATGCGCATGCGCGAAATGAAATGGCATAAAAATTGTTTAATTACTTAAATAGTTATAACAAACTTTGTTAAGCACCACAAACAAACAGAATTCAAATATCTTTAATATTTGTTAAGTTATAGAGTGTTTCCAACAACCGATTACACACTGTATAGAAAAATAACGATTTTACAAATATACCTTTGAAATTATGACATTCTTTAAAATAATCTGTTTTTTATTTAGAAAAATATTTAAATAGTTATTTATTATCTTATCTAGATAATTTTTTGGTTATCTATGTACAAAATTGCATGTACATAACGTACCTATATTTGGTGTTAAATGCAGTGCCGTTTCTAGGTTCTGCGAGGCCTTGGGCATCATTAGAATTCGAGGCCCTACAATATTATATCGAAATCCATAGGTACACCAGAATAGGTGTACCAGGACCAGGGGTCCTCGATCCATATATCTATAATCTATTTATACATGGTATGTTGTATGTTGTGTATATATATATATATATATATTATTGTATAAACGCGAGGCCCTTGGAGGCGCGAGGCCCTGGGCAAGTGCCCCGTTTGCCCTGCCCTTGATATGGCACTGGTTAAATGCAATAAATACATATAGATATGCACAGTATAAAAATAATAATATACAATTAGCTTATAATATTGATAATAAAAGTTACCGTTGAATCTCATGATAAAATAAAAATCACAAAATCTCGAGTTTTTGTAAAATTGTATTATGAACTATGTTTTTCGGCCCAGATAATATTAGAATAGATCATTGGATAATATGAAAATTAAAAATATATAGTGAACAACAATCATCTATGTTATATTATTATTTATATACCATCTGTATATATAAAACAGTAGCTTGATTGACTGCTATCAACGCACAGCTCAAACCATTGGACGGATCTGACTGAAATTTGGCATACAGATAGCTATTATGATGTAGACGTGCGCTAAGAGAGGATTTTTCGAAATTTTGAATTTAAAGGATTGAAATCGGCTTAATATTTTTTGACCAGGTCGATAACTGCGCTATTGAAAATGAATTATATTAAATAAAACTATTAAAAAATTATTAAAAGACTATTAAAAACTATTTTTAGTTAATGTAGTAAATGACGGGTATTGCATAAATATTAAACAAAAAGATCCCGCAACAGGTGCCAAAACAAATAAGAATGTTCAAAAAATTATTATGCATATCGGTTGATGATTAGACGCGATCAGGACTAAGTTATTTTACGATGCATAAGCTTTGTCAACAATTTATGGTCGAAATATATATAAAGATAGATAGCGAACGATTTCGATACTTCGATTTTAATTCAATCAAAAAAAGCTGCGTACAAAATATTCTCAAAATAATTATTAGATATTGGAGATGGGAAAGTTACTACAGATGAAACGGGATGTATAAAATTACCGAACGATTTCTGCACAATCATTTATTCGCAAGAAGCTCTCATTGACCAGATATGTCCCAGTGTACACAGACAATACACAAATCTGGAGTGGCTGGCAGAAAGAGCAATTTTAGTAGCAAAAAATGTGGAGGTCAACGAATTGAATCTCAAGATACAAAATTTGTTACCAGAAAACTTGGTGTCATATAAATCTAGATACAGTTTGCGATGCTACTGAAGTTGTAAATTATCCAACAGAGTTTTTAAACTCATTGGATTTACTAGGCATGCCACCGCATAATTTACAATTGATCATTACAATTTACCATCGATAAAATACCTCCTTCAGAGTCATTTAAAGTTGTAATACATGCAGATAAAAAACCACCAGAAGAACATAGAGGCAGGTATAATGCACCATCGGCAAATGAAGTTGCTTTAGTGTTAGTAGATCAGCAGTTTGATCGAAGAGACATCATCCTCGAAAACCGAAGTAACTCACTTCACCGTATCAATGAGATACATCGAGCATACGACGCACTGCAGTATCCTTTAATGTTTTGTTGGGGGGATGATAGGTATGCAATCAATATACCACAACGCGATCCAAAAACCAAGTTACCGCTTAAAAAAACTGTCTCTGCATCAAGTTTTTACTCATATAGAATAATGGTCAGAGAAGGGGAAGACAACTATTTAGTTAATTATCGTTCTCTTTTCAGTCAATATTTGGTAGATGAATACGCCAAAATTGAAACTGAAAGACTAAATTACATCAAAATCAACCAAGCCAAATTGCGTGCAGATAGTTATATTCATTTAAAAGATACGATTGGACGACGAGACATAGAAGCTAATCAGTTAGGCCAAATGGTTATACTCCCGTCAACTTTTACTGGTGGGCCAAGGTACATGCACGAAAGAACACAAGATGCTTTGACCTACGTTAGACATTACGGTCGTCCTGACCTTTTTATTACTTTTACATGTAATCCTCGCTGGGACGAGATAAAAGAGCTCTTACTTCCCGGTCAAAGATCATATGATCTACATGATATAATTGCAAAAGTGTTTCGGTTAAAAGTCAAAAAGACAATGAACTTATTGACAAAAGGTAAAATTTCGGAGAAGTGAGATGCTATATGTATTCAACAGAATACCAAATTGTAGAGAAGTACAGGTAGTTGTAAGCTATAACTTATCGAATAGGTTATGATAATAACTAAATTAATATGTATAAAATATTATTTCAAAAATCTTAATTAATTTAAATTTCAATAGATTTAACAAAATTTAATCTTGGCAGGTTACATACATTTATATACTTAAACCCGGCAACGACGGGTAATTCAGCTAGTATTTATACATTTCATTATCTCGACCGACTCGATCAGACAACGGAGGAAAAACCGATTACGTTATAATCGTTGAATTTCTCGTGAGCAACAATAATACGGTGAAATGAATTCTATTTTTATTATAAAAATTTTCAGCACTATCATAAATGACCATGTTAAAATATTTAATTATGAAATGTTCGTTCATTTTGTTCTATTCTGTCGTTGGAGAAGTTTATGTCAACAACTATTCATTGAACTCCATAAACCATAGGTAGTTAAGATTAATTTGAATTTATAACATAAAATTTGTTTATTAGCAAAACATTAAACGTTTAAAATATTAAATTGAATTATAAATACACAAGACTGATCGAGTTAATGATTTTTTTTTTTTTTTTTTAACTCAGTTAAGTTAATATGCATATTGTATATAATATATATTGTATTTTTAAGTACAGAAGTTACCTATCTAATAAGTAATAAGTAATAAATAATAATAAATACCTAAAAATAATAAATAAGTATTATATATTTTAGTTATCTTTCAAACAGATATTATATAGGCCCGCCGCCTATATACGCCACTTAATATATATTTATATAAATATATACTTAAAATAAATAGTAATCATGGCTGAAAAAAACAATGGAAAATGCAATTTTTTTTTCAAAACCACCTTCAATAATGAATTCATTGTCAAATTCATTGAATGCAACTCAAACAGTTATAAGTTCCTCTAGTTCCTCATTACCATCAATTGTATCTGCATCTGATACACCTATCACTCAGTTTACACCTTCAACTACAGATATTAATCGTACATCTTCCAGTTATAATATTTTTGACATTGCACATTATACAAATAAATTGATAGAAGAAATTTTGAGCAAAATTTGGGTCCCTGATATTAATTACAATTTTCCTATCAAAATATCAGTAGTCGGTAAACAACAAAAAGTTTTGAAATTGAAATTTCAATATAAAT
>NW_020272758.1:861351-941679 GCF_003268045.1 Sipha flava
ATCAGTATTTATTCCGTACATAGACAAATTCATTAATGAATTGGAAGAAAGATTTATAAATAACCAAAGTACATTGACAAGCTTTCATTCCTTATTTAAAGAAAGTGGTTATGAAGAAGATTTTATATCTCTTACAAAACAGTATAGCGAAGATCTAGAAGATATTGGAAATTGTGATGAGGTATTCAAAAATGAGTTCAAACTTTGGCAACGAAAACTTAAATGTCTATTAGAAACGGATAAACCAAAAAAATGCAATGGACGCTATTTACATATGTAATGAAGCCATGTATCCAAATATTTTTAAGTTAGTTAAAATATTAGCAACTTTACCAGTTTCTTCTGCCACTAATAAAAGGACATTCTCAACTCTCAAGAGAATAAAAACTTACCTACGCAACTCTACTTCTGAGGTATATTCAATTTCAATAATAGTATTAATGATTATAATCAACTTAATTTAATGTTGTAATTAATTTTGATAGGGAAGACTTAATGGTCTAGCTATGCTCTCGATCAACAAAAAATGATTCAATTACTCCTGATGAAGTGCTGGTTGAACTATCCAATAAAAAAAGGAGATTAGAATTTTTATTATAAATAATTAATAATATAATATATATAATTCTGTGTATTTACTATGTGCATATTAAATAATATTTAACTGCCATGAGTTATGTAAACCTTTGTATTTGTTTTGCTGTCTTGCCTATTAATATTTATACGTGTAATGTGTTTGATTGTTAGGAAAATGGGTAGTTTTAAACGGGAGGTTTTATTGTTGGTTATTTTTTTTAAACCCCCCCCCCCAGATCAAATTTGAATGTACGCCACTGAATGTATATAAATATACATATACTTATATTTATGGTAATTTTCCGTGTCATCAATGAGTTACAGTATTTGTTCAATCGAATGGATATGTAATTATTAAAGTTAGGATTTTTAAAATATAAATAATTAAAAAAAAACACTAAAAAAACCATGAAGCCATACAAATCTCCAAAAAAAGTTCAAATAAAAGCATTAAAAATGGGTTTTTTTAAAAATTAAAATTAATAATTTTTGGCATTTTGCAAATGACTACGCGGTGATACGACGGAAACTAAACTGTAATTTTAAGTAGATAATGTCCAAAACAAGAGCATATTTTTATGTTTATTGTCTTTTCAAGATAAATTAATCTACTATATACTATACGGTACGTGACAAACTAAACACATAGAAAAAGGTTATCAAGAAATGACCAAACAAGATTTGAAACGCATTATGTAGTATAAAAATAAATATTAACATTTGAAAAACGTTTATTTAAAAATGTAAGTAAAAAACAAAAAAAGATACCCATAATACCCAAAAAAGTATTAATATTCAAAAAACGCATAAAATAGCAAAATAAAATATCGTGCATTTTATTCGAAGTAGTATAAATCGAATTTGTAGCCCACATAACTTTGTTTCAGAGCAATAGAAAAAACAGCGAATGCCTTCAAAACCCGTACTCCAGTCATTATCGTGATAGTATTAATTGCTCGTCGCATTTCATGTGTAAGGAAGTCTTTACACACCGCTAAGAGTTAATGCGGCAAACGTGTTTGAACTTTATCTTATCTACCGCGGTAAACGGACAACGTGAAACGCTATTGGACCGCGCAAACACCGGAGAGATTATTACGGTTCACCGTATTTCGTTGCAGTGCGAATACAAAGGATGTGCTAACACGACAAACGAAACATGATCATACCCGTATGTTTATTACGATCTGTGTTGAGTCCAGATAAATACTTTTTTTTTACCTTGATAAGGAAAAATATAGTGTACCAAAAATCTGTTTAGATAAAAACAATAAATTCAACTAAAACTATCGTTGTAAAAGATAATCATGATTTGTGTCTAGATAAAAAGCAGATAAATTTTTGAAAGACAACGATTTTATATTGAATTGTCAAAAAACAAAAAGATTATCACGCCTACCACAAAAAAAAAAAAAATGTTGTACTCGTTTGTTGTGTTTGAAATATGCATTGATTTTAAAATATTTTATTTGTTTACTACACAAAAAATGAGTATTGATATATGAGTATGGTTATTTCTGAAACTCATTTAAACGTCGACGTTTTCCGTGGTAAGACCAATCGTGCTGAAAAAACACTAGCAAACAGTTATTGGTAGTGAACGAGTAATAGACTTATCCGTTTAACCATTAAAAGCGTCGCTATAGTTTTTGCAATTTATTAACATAAATTTAACGAAAATTAAACTGTTCCAAATAGATCATTATATTTAGATCTGCGTTAAATAATGGCTACATTTGGTCAATACTCATTAGGCTATAAATGTTTGTCGAAATTAAGGAAAACTTATGGATACTTCTTCGGCTATATTAATTTTAACTACACATTTTCACTGTTAAATATTATTTCTACCCAAGTTATGTTCGGTTAAAATCCCGAGTCCCCGAAGCACTCAAAATATTAATCAAATGTAATGCATAAAAAAAATATTTATATATACATAAATAAACAGTAGATATCTAAAGTGTTCATTTAAGATGAATAAATTGGTAAAATTTATATTTATGTCCAAATAAAATAATTGATAATTAATATTTTTTATCTAGATAAGTCTCAACACTAATTATGATATATATTACCAGTGTCAGTGTACCTGTTTGCCAATGTTCGTTGTTTAGTACACTGTACCGCACCACGTACACACACACGGTAGTATTATGTACTCGTAATGGCGTTGATTGATTTATAAAAGTAAACAGAACTAGAGTAAAATGCAGAGAAAAAAACCTGTATCACATTTTTGCGTATACGTTTTCTACGGTGCGGTCGGTATGGCGGAGTAACGTACATATAGTGTATAACTAACCGGTACCGTATCAATTCCAAAATTGTTGTTTTAAGGTTTACAGCATGAAATTATAAACTCGACATGAATTATTATTATAAGTGTTGTGTTATTATTGTTATAACGCTATAAAACGAAACGTAGATACGCGTTTCTTTTTTATTACATAGTTCAAAATATAATCACGCATTATACAAAATTAAGTGAAATATCTAAATTCGTTTAATCGTATACCGAGTTTTAATTAATGTATTTTATTGTACACACACGAGTTATTAGTGTATGAATACGACGTGTATTGAAACGAAATTATTTTATGTAAAAATATCGTAATTATGTTCGTCGATTGTTTGAAGGACGTTATTACATGAAATCATGTAAAAATCATGTTTTCAATTTAAACCAATGCGATGGTTGTTTGACTATTATATTTACACTTTTAAATGTGCACCATAATTGACTCGATCGGTTGACAAGTTTAACTATGCGTGTAAGACTTAATTTGCGAAAATCGTCAAGGCGCATTAAAATTCGCTGTGGAAAAGTCCGACCACGATACCCGATCCGTTTATTTGCATATATAGTGACTGACGATTACAGTTGACATTTAAACAGAGTCAAGTGCACAAAGTTCTATCGAGTATAGAAAAAGGGAAAAAAAATAAATTTTAGAATTCCAAGAACACGATTTTGGTGGACGAAAGCGCGTTTTCTTTGACATGTTCGCGGGTAAAAGCCGTATCGAACGATCGGGATTCTATACAAAAGCACTCGGTCCGAAAAACCGCATCGAAGCGCAAACGCGATGTATTTATTATGACCGTATTATGGATGGCTGCTGTAAACGTACACTGAACGTACTGTCCACGGAGCAGCAGCGGTTTTCCTGCGTTTTCGAACCGGAAACGCTGGTCCATCATAATTATGCTAAGTACTTCAGCCTATCTGTACCTACAATACGCGTGCATATACATATATATTATACCGAAAACGCGGTCGCCTCGCACGAAAGCTTTTCAAAACGTCGTCGCCGCCATCAGGCTTTTTGTCCTCGTTGAATTATTTATCGAGTCCACCTCGTATGTTTGCAAATGCCCGTAATGGGTTTTCTCAACCTCTTAACAGCCACCGTTTATTTAAGATTATCTTCTCTCTTGTACGTACAACGTATACGTATGTATATATATATATATATATATGTGTATATAGAAGGACTCGACCGATTTTGCCCTCGCTCGCCCTTCACCGCCTGTCGCGTACGGCATTGGCACGCCGCCGTTTATTCTCCTGGGCCCTTTTATCCGGCGACGAGCAGTTAAGTCCGAATATCCACATGCGCGTATCCCGCTCACCACCTCCTTCCACACTCTTACACCATTGTCCTGCACTCGACGACGGCGTCTTCGGATCGGACGTACGTGGCTGAAAATATATTGCACCAACACATCACTACGGAGGTTCCAATGTACAAACGACATTTTTCTCCCGTACCGGGTCGTCAGCCGGAAGTTTGCGAAGCCTTCTCGAATTTCTTGGCAACATTTTTTCCCGTCGATTTGCCAGTTAAGTCGACAGTGGCGCAAAATGATGTACACACTGTTCAACACAGAACGTCTACGCCCGGTGTTGCACGACACGATTTCACGGACAGACGATGGGCGCATCGTTATCGTGTGGTCCTCGTACATCTCAAGATCATGGCGGACGCTTCGTTTCTCCGAGCTCTGAAATCGTAGCGGCGGTGGGGGCGAGACGGTTTTGTGTTTTTTGTGTGCGACACTAGGGGCACGGAACAACGATACTTTTCGCATCGTATCCGTTCACCGAGTGCGTTTTTCCCTTTTCTAAACGTTTGAGACACAACTATTCCACCGTCACCGGTCCGTGTATTCCGTGATGTGGTATACGTTCGACCAACGTGTCTATTACATTTACTTACTATTTACATGTAAATAGGCTTTCAATAAAAATTGAAAATGTAAATTCGTACTTATAAATCGATACGTATCGGATTGCTCATTGAGTATCGTATATCACCGACCTAACCTAGCCAAACATCATTCGAGTGCACGGTAAAATGTTCGTGGTTGTTTTCAACGATAACGGGTGAATATCTATGCTATGATGCGGTAGGTAAAGGCGCATCCCGACCGAGTTTCACTACGGATCAAACCGATCGTTAAGAATTGGCATGGACTATGGACAGGTTGGTCTACACAGGACACGGTCCTAAAGGTTCTTCATCGGCGCATTACTGTGATTGAAGCCCGCTCATCAGTGGCGTAGCAAGAGTATAGTGAACTATGGTAATCGACAAGGGCGCGAAATTCTACAATGGCCATATTTTTATTTTACCTACGAAATTTTTCCAATGCACTTTTCGAAATGTCAATATTTCGACTAATTTTACACGTTACGTATGAGTTTAACAACAATGAAATTGTGAAAATAACGCAAGAAAATTCATATGAATAAATCGTTAACAAGCTCACCATTCTTAAATCGAGAAAAGCAAACTCTAAAATTTACACAGCAAAATAATAACTAATAAATGTAAATTCATCCTCTTACAAAAAAAAATAAATAAATAAAAAACTAAAAGTTGAAAAAAATATCATCGTATCGAGTTATAAGTCGGTAAAAAGGACTTTGTTTTTTTTTCTAAGTTTGCCAGTGGCGCTAGCGATTATCCTTACGCCACTGCCGGTCGTCCTCTAGACCGCGTCACAGTTTCACGATAAGCGTTATCGTCCAACAAAACGACGGTGTACCTGAGCAGTTTTTCCAGAGTGATCCTCCGTATGTGACAGCATTGGATGACCGGTGCCAATATGCTGAGCTCATCGTGGAACGCCTTGCCGAACGCCCGGCCGTGGTCCAGATGAATGGGAAACGAGTCATTGCCGAACAGCGTGAATGTCTCGTAATGATGGCGGTCCATGTTGCCCATGAGGAAATCGAACACGGACAGGTCCATGATGTCCAACAACCGGCGACCGGTCCGGTACGGTGGCACATTTCTGATCACCTCGCAGTAATTCGGATCTGAAAATTGGAAGCACATGAGGCCCGCGTGTTAAATATATATATATATATATATACATAATAGAAATCTGAGTGCCGTCCAATCGATATCCGCACGCGTGGGACGCGAGCGCAGAGAAATCGAACGACAAAAACCTTCTTCTTTTTTTGGGGGGGGGGGGGAGGTCATTGCGTTTTCAGAGTTCCGAAAAACGTGTATTTTACTAAATACTATAACGTCACCTCGGGTATGATTCGAATTTCCCAATGCAACTCGACCCTTTTTACTGTGTACGTATATATATATTAACATAATTGCATTCTGGACCTTTTTCGTTCTATCTTAAAGTGTCTTCGACCATCGCGTGGAAATGTTCTAACCGTTACGTTGATACAGGAGCAATGCATATAGGATACGTATTTGGCTTTTAAAAGTTTGCGAATGCCCTAACCCCCCTAACATTCATTTTATCGATAAAAAAAAACCACCGTCAAACAAAGTCCCCGTTTACATAGATTATGTTTGAACTGCGTCACCGTCACCGCAAAGCAAATACAAAATATACATCCGATCGTGTAAACTGCCGTACGTTATGTTATGTACTTTAAAGCTTAAAATATCGTTTTAATTTTTAATACGTAAAAGCATTTGACGTAGTTTTACAACTTCAGAACGAAATACATTTGTTTCACTGCCGATAATGCATTAAGTATAATTGTATATGGTACAAAAGACATTAAAAATGTAATGCTTTGAATTTTGTAGGTAAACGTTATTGAACCAATTTTTAAAGTGCTTTTTAGTTGTTTCAAAAATGTTCTTGATGTTTTTTTTAATTTCGAGTGAAATATTAGAAATTTTACTTAAAAAACATGTTACTCAGTGAGATCAAATATATTGAAATGTACAACTAATATGTATACAACTTGCGTTTTCATTAAATTATCACGTAAAAACTGTTGCCAGCATTAAATAGTTGAAATATTTGACAATGATATATGTAGTTGTTGAATAAAAGTTTTGAAAACCATTTTATTGCTCAAGTAAATTAAACTCGTTGATACTTTTATAATTTACATTATTATATATTTAAAAAAAAATAAAAAAAAACCTAACCGCATGATTTTAATTCAAAACATTCAAGTACAATAAAATTTATTATTTCCTCATAAGTTTATAAGTATAGTACCATTGGGAATAAATATTTCAATGTATGTAATTTTTATTTATTAATTTTACACTCTGGATTGTAAAGTAATAATCAAAAACCTTACAAGCGTAGTAATATCGTATTGTTTAATAAATTGAATTTTGTAATTAAAGTTGTAGGCGTTTAGTAAATAAAATTCGTCTGTCAAGTTATTTTGATAAAACTTTTTGTATTCAAAAATAGCTCGTTAGAACTAAATTATTATATTTTGTAATTAAACGGTCAAAACTAATTTAAAAAAGTGTAAAAAGTGAAATAAACTGTCTCTAAAAATATAATGAGGTTATTTACTGTTCCCGTCAATTAAAATGACATAAAGTGATAGTTTTTCGAAGTACATATTATTTCGTATATTAAATAATTATATATTTGTTATCTCATAATATAATAAATAATTGTTTTTAAAATAAAAAGTATTATTTTCTATCATTATTTTTTTAAACTATTATCATCAATTTCATTGTCATATAGATACTTTCAAGAATCGTTAAGTCAACTTTTATAGTGGAAAAAAGAAAGGTTAAATGTCTAAATAACTATTAAAATAGTTTGAAAAAAAATATAATTGTATAAAATATTTTATATGACACAACATGATTTAACAGTGTAATTACTATGTTATCAAGTAATGCTGTTATTTCAAATCTAAATGTGTTGATTGCTAATACAGTTTAAAAACAAAATCTGCACGTTTAACCTATTTAATTACGAGATTTTAAATACATTATTACTAATTTTTATATTGCTCCTCCGTCGATTACGAAATTGATAAAACAATTAAATGACGGCGACAATGACTTGTTTGTCCGTGCGCCAATCGTGAAATGACAACCATCTCCTAAATAACGGAATGGAATAAAAAAAATTATTTCAGAAATGTGGGAAGGTACCAGAAGCTTACCGAGAAAATTGAAGAAGACAACTGAAATTGTATAAATATCATATTTCCATAAGTCAGGAATATAATACGTACCTAATAATTTTATACAGCTATCAATATACTTCAGTTGTTTTTTCTAAATAATCTAAATATACCTATCACAGTATTTATGTTATCGGAAATGTATGAACATACATTGTATAATTATATATATAATTGTACAATTTGTATATTCATACTTTTTTTTTACCATAGTACAACATCAAATAGGAGTTTGTATCAAGTTATTACATAATATATATAATACTTGGATATTTATATTTGAATTTACAATAAAATTAATAATTATACTTTTATTTTAGTTTTATTTTATGCTTAAATTTTAAAAATCAAAATATTACTTATGATGTACCTAATGTTAGAAAAAATTATTTTTAAAAAATAACATAATTTTGAAACTTTTCGCTGTGAAATTTAAAAAAAAAAACTAAAAAGTTATACTAATACTTTCTTATTAAATATTTACAATAATGATAAAAAAAAAATTAAATTCTCAAGTTTTAATTGAAAACAGTTGTTGCAGGTGTGTTAACACTGGTGTATATATTAAAAACTCTTATTGCTACTTTACTATAATATAACACATTTGGAATTGGACATAATTTATCACAAACAAATATATTAATTAAATATTTCAGTTCCCAGGTAAAATAATTGTTAAAATATACCTCTTAGAAATTTTTCATTAAATCAAATTTAGCTTTGAAATGTAATATTTTTCATGGGTGATATAATTTTGGTACTATACATTGTCGTCTTGTATCTTTCGTCTCGATAAAACACATTTAGAATTATTTTAATATTACACATATACCATTTTTTGTGACAATTCACAAAAGTTATTTAATATTTTGTTGGAATCGTTAAAAATATGTTTTCCACATCACAGAGTTGTGAAAAAACTGATAAAATATTTTTCAAAAATAAAAAATATTCATCAAACGCGAACATAATATTATATTTGCAACACTAACCTATTTCCCATCTAGCTTTCTTCCGTTTGTGGTAGCTGCGCCTCCAAGGATGCCTCCACGTCTTCCTTTCCAAAACCTCTTGGGACGGTAAGTAGGCGGCGAACGAGCCCTCCAACGTGTCCGGATTACCGCATACGGCGTGGGACGTGTCGCAGTAATAGGAACATTGACCGTGGAAGCACATATTTTTGTCAGGTGAAACGAAAAACGTCTTTAACAGATCGGATGCGGTTACTTGGGCCATCAGTTCAGACGTAATGTTTACCAATCTGCCACTGACCGGCATTGCTCTCCGAAACCCCAGTATCCTACATGAATCATAAGTGTTTTAATAACAAACTAGTTTTGAAATTAAAAATTATTTTAACTTTTATGCAACACACGTATACATACATATACACATTGTTAGCATTGTTTGTGTAATTGATATTTTTATTTAGTTCGGTTACAATGAAGATAAGATTTTTTCTTGTCAGGTGGCGTATACATCAGGGTCATGTTTTTTAGTGTGTTGGAATTTACGTTTTGTTCTGTGTGGGTATGACTTTATTGCTATAATCGCGGGTACTCACTCGCCCGGGAACTTGAGAACCAGACCGCTTGACAACCGGGGCTATCCACTGTACCACAATATACCCATAAAATGTTATATAGAATACAAAAACAGTATTTTACGAACGATCAATTGAAAATGGATTATTAATTTGCTGAGATTTTAACCCTGAACGTGGGATGTACATAATAACGAGACGTCAGAAGATCTACACTCATGCGTGATTAAATATTTTTGATAAAACATCGATTAAAGTTGCTCGTTTAATTTAAGTATAAATGTTTTACAAATAATTAATATTTAATACTAAATGAACATCTATTCATAATGATTGTCTACGAAAATATACGGAAAAATATACTTTTTAGCTATAACGCTGATGAGCAGTTATAGCGATACCTGTGTTACAATATTGTACAAAAAAAGAAAAAAAAGAAAAAGTGACAGTAATTGTTTCCACAGTTTATCAATTCGATACTCGGCTATTGATAACCGTCCACAATTGATAACAACAAATCGTAACGTAATAATTGATAACTTTTCTTACTGAAATTATTATCGTTATTAATATTATAATATTGTGTTAATAATATTATGTTATTTTACTTATAAATACATAAAAAATAATACAAACATACACACGTACATGTATTATAAACATTCTAAAAATGTTTAAATTTTAAAAATGTTTAGCTTATATCACTTTTAAAATGGAACCCATTGTTTCATAACGAACACGTCATGATGCACCGAATCGCATGGACGAAGCAAATGTTTCATTCATAATATTGTTAACGATTATAATTACCACTCGGGACTAATACGAGGGATTTTATTGTTGACCGGCTTACCTGTCGAGATGAAATGCAGCAATTTCGGCGTTATGCCTTTCGTAGTCAGTGAAGTAAAAGTGATTCGGCAGAGTCTGTTGATCTCGAGAGAACCTGTAGTCATAAAAAAACGAAATTAATTTTCAAAAAACAATTAATTAACAGTGCAAAGTGGTGATGATGAATAATATTAAATTTTGTTCACTGTAAAACCCTACGGGCGATGTTTCCCTGATTTTGAATCATACCACGTATTCGTCACGAATCGAAGTATTATTACATCAACAAGCAATTATTAGCCTGCTAAATATTTTATTAAAAAAAAAAAAAAAAAAAAAAAACAATGATTTCCCGTTTAATATCTCATATTTTAGTCCATATAGAAAGTGTAATACATAATAGCTGCATAATTTTTGCATCTGTATGACCAATTATGTAAACCCAGTTGACGGCATCTCGTAAGGAAATTTGAAATGCGTACAGTTAGTACGCGTATTGAAAAAATATACAGACGCGGTACAGACACTGGGTGTCCAGCCCTCGCTCTCGTCTCGCTTCATTCGCTCCGGTACAAGCCTTTATTGTGTAATATTTTGGCCATTATAAGTTTGATCAAAACGTAATTAATCTTTGTGTTCGAAAAACGGATCTCCTGGATCATAACTATTGTACCAGTTCCAAAACCAGTTTTTACTATTTAAATAATTAGGATTTTTAAAAACATTAAAAATGTACGAAAAAAAAATTGAATTCAATGGTTATATTTCAATATGAATGCTCAATGATAATTATTTTCAAGTGTTTAAAAGTATTACATTTCATAGAAAGAACAAATAGAATATTGCAATTAACAATATATAAAAAATATGAAATAAAAATAGTCAACTGTGAATCCCATAGTTGAAAAACACTATTTTTCTATAACAAAATTTCAAGTATTTTTCGTAAAAATAATATATTGAATATTAGTTAAAAAAAATAATATTTTAATTACAAGTTTTGATAATAAGTAATCATTCAATTGTAAACTTTTTAACTGATTCTCTTAAAAAATTAAAAAATTAATAAAAAAAACTATAAATAATATAGTGTATATAACTACAATAATCTATTTAAAATAATATGATTGTTGACAAGCCTACAAAAAAATTATCTATATATCATCTATACATTAATTATATATATTATCTATGCTTTCCGGTTGTTCATTTTAAATATAAATATAATTAAAAGAAAAATACAGTATAGTGATATCGTTTTCTTGTTATAATAAATATTGATTTACTGTGACAGATGTCTGATTTCAATTTCATATTACTAACAAGAAATACTCAATGAACGTGAAATATTATTTTTGTATATATTAGAGCCAATAACATTAATAGTAATTAATGTTAAATTATTGAGATTTTATATATATTTGTAGTGATTTTCAACCCTCATTTCCTGTTTTATATTACGAGTACAATAAAAACTGAAACGCGTAAAATGCCAAGCAAAATATGCCTACAAATGACTTTATGTTGAGGTTCATTCAACATTCTATTCAAAACGTTTTGCAGTGCAAGTACCTGTTTTATGTTTGTACGTGCTTCTAGCTTTTATTTGTAAAAAAAAAAAAAATCGATAAAACCCTTATCTTTATTCCTCAATATGAAACAGCGTCATGAAAACGTTTTTAAAATTTCTAACATCTGTGTGGTGCAAGTGGCTGCAATAAACGTCTCGAGAAAATATTATTTTAAATCAAGAACTATTGATATTTGATTTACATTAAAATGTTATTGTTCCACGCTTGAGTGTCTTGAAGTGTAAATTCAAATCTAATTCCAATGATTTTTATATTAACCGTTATAACATTTTCCAAAAATAATTGGTATTTAAAACCACGTCAGTAATAATATCAAAGTTTAAGACAAAAATAAAAACGTATAAGATTAAACGAATTTGTTGAAATATTTTTAGCACATTAAAAAAAAAAAAAATAACGTCAAAAATCAATCTTCCAAATTAACGTCACGCATTTTAGCAATTATTTTTCGAACAAATCTCTCAATGGTAAAAAAAAAAAAAAATAATAATCCAACATAATTAGCGATAAAACTTGCTTTTAAAACATCAACATGTCTGATTTAGTTTCAGATAATGTACAAAGTTCACCGTCCATTTGCATACATTAAATACTAATAATACAATCAAGGGCTACTTTGTTATGTTTTCATAAAAAGTATAAATATGTAAATAATTAGGAAATCATTTATAAATAAATCAGTAAAACATAAAATACCCTAGATTGTAAAAAATTCAAAACCAAAACTTCTTTAATCATTATTTACCTCATTGGCTTCATAAGAGCTTTATCTCCGTTCAAATACTCGATAACGAGCTTGATCTGCGTACCTCCTTCTTTTTGGGCTAAAATATAGAAATTTGAGCATTATAATTTTAGTATGCCGTGATATAGTGAATCGTTAATTAAATATTTTTACGTGCATATTACTCACCTACACTTACGATTGGCAAACTAGACATTTTTTTTAAAATTGATGGCACATACGTGTCGTTTTCAGGATACATTTCTCTTTTTGATATTCTGGTGTGGAATATGGTTAGTTCCGTCATATTTGGCCTGAAAAAAGTTCATAAAAAGACATCACTATTAAATTTTCGCAGTTAAATGTTATTTGTCTAACAGACGTTAGACATTTTGAATATATACATTGTACAACTTAACACATTTAATTTCTTATTATTCCTTTATTAAAAATGGCATTTCAAAAGGTTTCTCGTTTTAACAATTCCGGTGGGTTTCGAATATAAAATTAAATTTAAAAGTAATTAATGGAAACTCTCGGCGGAGATTTCTTCGCGGTTGATTAAAGTGAAAAATGACCCAATTATGCGCCGTGTTTTCCGGTGTAACACAATAATAATAATAATGAACTAAAACCGTTGGGTTTTATCGCGTGTGAATAAAAATCAAACACCTATATTGTACCTCTCGCCATAGAGTCTTAATGAGAATTTCCCCATTTTACTTATTAAGAGAAATAATATTCTACGGGTCTTGGAGACATTTTACACAATCGCTACATTCTAACCCTAACTGTAGCATCCCACTCTACACCTACGTGTATTTTTGTTCGCCATTTTAATAGTTAAAAGGATATTATTTGCGGCGGAACGTGTAAGCTACAACAAAAATTAGCATTTGGATTAATAAATACGCAATGAAATTTTTAATATTAAGATGTGCACATCGCAAAAATATACCTGCTATTATTATAACTTATAATAATAGCAAGTATATTGTTGTGGTATAATTTAGTTATAATTTATAAGTATCACACAATTAAAATATATACAATATTAAACGCTTTCGGTGCAATTTCAAACGCAGTTGTTCGTATTTGAAGAGAAAACACAGTGAACGATAATATTAATATAATTGCTCATTTATGTGCCAATTATTTCTGAAAAACATTTTTTCTTGTTAATATTACAATTACTTATTGACTATTGCTACTATTTTGCTGACAAATGTACTCGTTATTATGTTTTTCCCATGTTTTTATTCAACAGTTATGATAAAATCTGATAAAGTGATATACTCTATAACTGCATAAACGTGTAATTAAGTTATGTATTATTATCTATATACATTTATACGAGTATTATTTTCCACAAGCTTTTAAAATAATACAGATACAATTTGTATGAAAAACTTTATAAAAAAAAAAAAAATTAACTGGTGCATCATAATGGCAATTGTATTTTTGTTATTCTCTATGTACGCACGTGTGTCTGTTTAACGCAGCTAGTTGCTCATATAACGGATATCCAACAATCTATTTAAAGTATTGGCACCTATTTATTATGATGTTGCAGTTGATAATAAATAAGGAAAATTAATTTCTAAGGTTTAATTATAATTGCTCTGAATAAATTACCATTTTTAATCAAAAGAATTTTAATTAATTAATTTAATATACGTACATGGGTAAGCGTACGAAAAATAAATTGAATATTATATTTCCTTCTTCTATATTACATAACATTTAATGGTAATAAACATCACTATAATTTATATTAATATTTAACTACAAAAAATATTTACTGACTATTTAATTCAATATTACATGTTATTTATAATTAATTTAAAAAATATTTTTTTTTAGTTAGATATAAAGATTTTTTTTTTTAACTTCAAAAATATATTAAATTTAATACTCATCATCTATAACGCCAGTCCAGAATACAAAACTCAAACCATTGGCTCTACTGTTCAGGTTTTTAATATTTATAAAAATAAAAGTAATAATTTATATTTTCTGACAAATTAATATTTAAAATTTTAATTGTATTACTCAATTTGTAATGGTCACACATTTTAACATTTATATGGGTAATAAATAAAAACTAATAATATTTAATTGAAGTTTAATCTACTTTGGATACATACGATTAAGCTTTTTAATTTAAATTGTATTTGTATAGTTATTGTATACATTATGATAATTAAATAACACTTGCATTTTTACTTTTATAGAACATTTATTAAATACACGTGTTCGTTTTAATAAGTTATGACAATTATAAATATTATTATATGTTACTACGATACTTTCATATAACAGATATTGCAATTGACTCTGAATCGTATTAATAAACAACAACATTTTAATATTAGAAAGTCATTAAGTATTAGATTCAATATCACAGAAATCGATACAGTTTAATAAGCTTGTAATAGCTTTATTATTACCTGCTTATAGATTTTACATTCTGACTGGAGCCAATAAGCTATTTGTTTCATAATGTAATATTTGCGAACCAAACTTTTTGTGGAAGTAAAAATAATTAAAAACTTTCAAGTATAATTCATCTGGACTTAAAATTGGATAAAGGTTATTGATTAAAAAATTATTTTCGAATTTAAAAAAACTATACGAACACATTAAACAATGAAGCGATCAATCGTTTAAACGAAACTTAAACTTAATTTTTAGGTAAAATTTTCTCTTGTATACATGTTCTTGCAATAAATATATCGTTAGAAATGAAAATCGTGTCGTACTGAACTCGCGTCACTATAATTGTACCATTATTCAAATTTATAAGCAAATTGCTCACTTTACTATAGGAATATCCAGTTCTAGATTTAGCGAGGGTGCAAGAAATACAAAACACCAGTGCCTCAAGTCCGAGGTATTTTTAAGAATCCTTAGGTGCAGGCCCTTGATTTTCTTAACGGCATAAAATAACACAAGTTATTATTTAATATATCAAAAGAATTTAATTTTCAAGTATCAAATAATGATCTAAAATTGTTTATATACTTAGATATACAAATATTAAACGAAACTATATAACTATTCATTGAACATTGATTTATTTTTTACTTATTTATATTGTAATCATTTAATTTTGACTTTTGTTGAAAGGGTACATATGGTTTGCGTCAATTATAGAATTATTTTTATTTTAATTTTTTCTAGTGGTTGTTAGACGGTGGCCATCGATTAGAAGTTTCACCCTGGCCTCGTAAGACTATAGTTCAGCCTTATTAATACTAGCAGTAGTAACACGTGGGAAAATTCATTAAAGGCATAGCATTAAAATATCCACCATATAACGTGTTCCGTAGTGCTGTACACGATCTTCGGTCGGTAAACAGAGTATCAATAAATGTTTGACTTCGTTTTATTCAACATCAGTCGTGCGTAGGGCCGCATTTTAGGGGGCGGCACTGGCTACTACTGCCCCGGGAGCCAGTGTTTTGGGAGCGCCAAAATGTTATATTCAGAAATTTGCTCACTTGTGAATTATTGAACTTTTATAATTATTTTGAAATTATTGTTTATTATTGTCTATTAATATATATTATTAATGTATTTATAGCAATATAGCTGTCAGCTCTCCAGAATATTATTAATACACCTAATATTAGTGACCAAATTTGTTGTGATAATGTCAATAAACATAAATTGTTTATAATAATACGGCGTATTATGTTATCGCGTGCGGCGGCATGCCTACTACACAAAAGTAGCATTGATTTTAGAATATCTAATAGGTTTATGAGGATCTATCTCTTATATTTTCCATGGGTAGGCCTCTAGTGGGGCGCCAATTTTTTTTTTCTGCGCCGGGGCGCAAAACGTCTAAATACGTCACTGATCGTGCGCTACAAGAAGTAATTGACTAATCGGTAAACACGTATTATTTTTGTTCCGCAGTTATTCGTTTGCGATGTATGTGACTGCATCGTTCCAAAGTATAAGTGCAAGCCGAACAAACTTAATAGTAAAAAACTGAATACTTTATTTCGCCGATTATATTTTTAACAGCTTTTGTTACGAAAAAATTATTCGTTATAAACAGCTCGCCGCTGACTGATTGATTGTTCTAGGAATCGTCGTGGATTTTCGAGTACAACACAATGCATACAATAAGTACGAAATAATAATTATGAAACGCTGTGCAGCCGTATATTGCATATATACAATATGATGTAGTAAGTAAAACACAAACCAAAGAATTATATTATTATTATAATTACAATGCGGAATACTGTTTTTATTCGAAAAATAAATAAATCCTATTTTGTTTCGCCGTGCATAAGCTGCGTGTAATTCGTTAATTTGTTTTTCGTGACGAAATATGAATTATGTATTTTTAATTTTTTCTCTACTCATACGTTTATCAAACAATATTATTATTATTATTATTATTATTATTATTATTATTTCATAGCGAGTACTCGTTGATCTAGATCGTGTAGGACTTCAATGCTGTATATCCTTGCGTTTCGCGTCTTTGTATAAAACATCGTATACCTGATTGTATTTATTTTCTATTTTTCGTGTACTAATGCAAAATTGGAGAAAAACATCCAGTGGCGGTGGCGGCAGTTACGACGTCGACGGTGGTAAGCAATATTTCCGATAACTTCACCTCTTACGACCGTTCATTTTGAACACGGGTAAACCATAAGCACCATGATACGACCGATAAATCTTCAATCGGAGGGCAAAGTCGAAGAGATAACGCCTCCTCCTTACCGCTGCCCGCCCGAGCCTTGCCAACGATGTAGATACCGCGCGGCGGACGACGATATAAATTACACAAACGTCGTTTCGTATTCAACAGGGACAGTATCGGTCATTATTATTCCATATATGTGCGGTCCCCCCCACCCACACACACACACACACACCCATTACCTTATGTTTTTTCGTTGTCGTATTATTACGATTGGCTTCTTGAGTGTGTATACACACATAATATATGCACAGAACGTACGCGAAATAATGATATTGATACGATTCACTTTGTATACGCACACGCGTAGCGGTGAAGAAAAAACAAAACAATTCGTCTTTAACGTGTAAACCTCACGACAATTCAATACGTGTGTGCAGTGGGCGGTATCGAGAAATTGACCACAATCCAAAAACATCGACTACGGGCTAATAAACACACCGGGGACCGATAAGTCTCACTGAAGGGCGAACACTACACATGGATATTTATTATGTCGTACTGATATACATTTATTATTGAGTTTGACGGTACACAGCGCCGTGATACGTGATGCATTTTAGTGCATACACTTTATATATATATATATGTATATAAACACATGTCTTGTCACGTCTTTCAATAATGATCAAATACTATGAACACTCGACAATGGTTTAGGTTGAAATGCGGTGTGCAAATAATTGACATTCGAGATTTACCCATATTTTCACAATAGAGTAATATTATAATACGATATTATAACGAATCACGGTTGAAAAACCGTCTGGCTGTCAAAATCGCTTATTCTCACTCCATTCACAGGCGAGCACACAATATCGATGTTGTAAAAAGCCGTATCTCGTTGATATACCGAAAACATAAGCAAAAATATAATATTCAAATCGAACTGGTAAGTTGTGATAAAGTACGTCAACGATTGATAATAAATCGACAAGAATTCTATTTTAATCGTTAATGTTTTCGAAATATGATAAAATGTTCACATGTTCTCGAATTCTATTTACGACATTTTGTTTTTAATTCGTAACATGTTTATTGAGTTTGGTTTTTAAAACTAGTGAATATGAAAATTATTTTAAACGTAACTCGCGTAGGATTTAGATAAACAATATCAACATTTTTACTCGTTGTGAGTTAAATTCTTTTTATATTATTATTATTAATCGATATCTATTAATACGGTGTAGAAAATTGTAAACACTTGGCGTACATATATACGTAATCAGGTTGTAGGAAAAAAAAATTATTCATTTATATATTATTATAATCAGAGCTTGCAGATAGAAGAAAATTGCCGAACACATAACATTGGGTTGACATAGGGATGGACCTGAAACCATTCCATCGAATTAAAAACTTATTTTTATAATACAGTTTACCGAGTATGCAAATATTATTACTGGGTCAAACTGTCAGACGCCGACGACAGTCTGACAGAAAATTCAGAACATTACAATTTGCACGCGTAAAACGAAAATTTTACGATCAGCTTTAACGTTTTCAGAAATATATTTTTTCCTTTCTTCCGCAATGTTTATGTTCGAGTACACCTCGCTATTACATTTTCGACTTCTACTTTATCGAGTATTTGTTTTTTACGGCATAAAGATGCGTCCACAAAATTATAAAAGTGTCCAACAAGGGCTGTAGTAGTAACCTTCGTCACGTCGCACATTCATTGTGTGTTAGTCACCGGGAGAGAAAACGCGTTATGACGGAAAATAATAATACGAGGTCGTCCCTCGTGTTTGTTCGTTTACCAGCCAACACGGTGTCCATTTGTGATATATTTTTTTTATTTTTTATTTTTTTTTAACGTGATTAAATTACGATGGAAGACGTGTTTTTCGAAAAAAAAACTGTCGTGCGCCTGAAATTATCATTTTTCTCTCTTGCCTTACTCTGCTCAACATATACAACACTGCGCTGTATAAAACCATAGACTTCGTATAATTTGTGTGCATCATCACTGTTGTTGTATACTCCGCGCGGCGCGATCACTGGTCATCATACAACAGTCAATTTCGAGAACACGGACCGAAGATAATAATTGGAAAACGAACAATTATTACACATTGCATTCAACTTGTATCGCACTTGACATTTCGAGTACATAGTTTTGGTATAAATGAGTAATGACAAAAAAAAAACTCGACTGACAGCCGAGTACGTAAAACCATGCTAAAAAGGACACGTCTAATGCCGTGTAACGTTAATATTACATACCAACGAAAAGGAAACATGTAATAAACCCTATATACTATAAATGTTTCAAATTATTATTTCCGGTGGTCATTCCGAACTCCGTTTGTCTATGAAAACGTTTATATAGACTTAGAAACTCGAAACGAATAGAAACACGTACAACAATAATAATTATTATCGTCGCTAGATGTTCGTACTCGTTACAGTCTTAAGTGTAATATTGTATATATTATTATACTTAAAGACTGTAACTGGATGACTCTGCTAGTATACAGAACTTTATAATTTTCTCGTTACAGTATTTACACAAACACAGATTAAGTACAATAAATCTCAATATTAGATTAGGTTAATGACTAACGTTCTATAAAGTATCGCACTTGAAGATATTATAATAATTGCCACAATTGCGCTTATCGCGTTTTAGAGTCGAAAATATACAGATTAAAAAAAAAAATTATCAAAAGTAGAATAATAATTGAAATAGATGCTAAGCCAAGAATTATCTAAAAAACTAAGTCCAACATTATACCAATAAATTATAACATCATCAAGTAAATATAATTAAATTGTATAGTGAATGAACTCATTTTATCAAATGTAAGAATTTTATCACGGAATAACAACTCGACTAGCCGAAATAAACATTATTTATTATTTTTTATGCAATTATTAAAAATATATAAGCTATATATAATTTAGTTTGTACTCCGTAATCATATGAATTTAAATTATAAAATACTTTTAATTATACTAAGATTATTTATATATATATAAACAAGATATATGAGATTTAATTATTCTAAGAATATTTCTGATAACAAATACTTTTTGCATTTACTGCATCACAAAATATTACATATTTGTTTATCTTTTAAGTTCTTTCTTTGTCAAAACCAAAACAACCTTTTTTGAAAACTTTAAATAAATCACGTATTTATTATAACACTCGTGAAACTTTTTTTTTTTTTTTTATGGTCCATTTTGAAACGAAAAGACTGATGAAGATTGTTCTACAATTACATATACGCGTACTTTACTATCTATATTTTTTCATGGACTACAGCTCAATAATTATAATAAATTATAGAGATGTATCAATTTTCCTGTATACTTAAGCAACTATCTTGAAAACTATATCATTCAAATACGATTTCGCATGTTAAACACAGAAGCATTTCAATATTAACATAGGTGCTGATAATAGTTTCTGCGAACACAACATGCATTTAATCCATACAAGAGGACTACAAAAGGACGACGTATTCGTTATAGATACGACGCAACAAGTATATTCAAATAATTTGTGAGATCAAAGAGGCTTTCACTGAATTATTATAATTTATTTAAATTTACGGAACTTTTATTTTAAAATAATGATTATAATCGATTATTTACAAAGAATTTTGTTTGGAAAAATTAATATAAACAATACATTTTTTGGGGGGGGAGGGTCTACTAAAATGGAACTGTACATCAATTAAAAGCGAAATGTGCTTGTGTTTGCAACAACTCACAACTGAATATTGCCGTACCATGAATATTAATGTATTGTAAATTATAATATGTAATTGTAAAAAAATGTCAACACTCTTGAAACTCATTACCTATCTATAGAGTGGGTTATCGTACAAGTCTGGCAATATTTTTTATTCGTCGTGCGATGCCAGGGACGAAACAGCGACGAGTGCCAAACACTCGAGTTTCGAGTAATAAATTGATCAGAATGCATTTTACGTATTGTATCATTGGAGTGTCGGTATTGATAGAATGCGTATCGTTTATAACTTTAACAAATTATAATCAAATATTTATAATTATATTGTTGATTTTCAGATAATTTTTTTCATAAAAACAAAGCAATTAAAATAAAAATTTGACAAAATATAATATTCTTCTGTTATTTTATTGGAGAGCGTGATATTAAAATATGTTTAACATATTATATTACATATATATATATACACATGTGATATTTATGATTCAAGTAAGATACAAGTATTTTTGTTATAAATATGATCAAGATTTAAGTCGAATATTAACATAAAAGTATGATCGAAAAAATTAAAATCATTATCGTAAATAATAAAAAAATTATAATTCAGTTTATAATGTAATTTATGTGTGAAGTAACTTAAGTTTTTTTTTTTAAATAAAGAACTAGAGCTAATAATCAATTGAAATTCAACTCATACGATAGCTATTATTTTAATATCACATTGTTGGTTTGGCATTAAATGCGAGATTGATTACTAGATTAATTTACATTGTATACATGTATTTTTCTAAGTTATTCTATGAAACGTGGTCTTACATAAAATTTAATCAAAGTAAGTGCGAAAAATATAAGTAAAACGAGACCCGAGCAATTATTGCCAAGCAAGAGTTCATTTAAAATTAATTTGTAACATGTTTTTACGTCATTAATTTCATTTTAAAACATTAATGCACGGATTTCCGTTGAAAATGGTTCTTGATAATCTACTATTTGACCTAATATTGCAGAATAATTACAAAAACTTGCATACTGGACCAGTATAAAGTATATTGTTAAAAATAAGTCTGAGACAACTTAAAATGTGAGGTATGTGAGATGTGAGGTCAGAAATTATATTTAAAATATTTATAGAATACGTATATACTTGTATGAATTGAACGCATCTCTATAGAATTTTAGTTTAATCATCAGTTGAAAAAACAAAATATTTCATGAAATGTCCATATTTTTAGCTCAAAAATATGATTTTATTTAAAAAAAAAACACTTGCTAAAAGAAATTTATCGAATAAACGAATTCTTTATTTTTTTATTTTCTTTCGAAAAATTACTCAAAAGTTTAATAAATCATGTTCCAATCAAATTTACAATCTAATTAGATATTGTTCGAGCATTTAAATACAGATTTATTACTCGAAAGACTGATGATATAAAAAAATGATTTATGAATATAATTTGTGGTTACAAGTTTTTTAAATTTTAAACTTTTAAATAACATACGTATAGTCTCGAATACTACTGTCGAACCATTAAACACAGTATAACTAATTTAATCAAAAGTAACATAAACGGTTTCAGGATGGGACTTTCTATCATTGTTATTTTTTTAGCAAAATATTGGTCTGTTTAACGTGTTCTCTAAGACTGATTTTCGACTAAAAAATGTCTTTAATGCATTTATAGTGTAGATTAATTGTCCAAACAATTTTTCACTGGAAAAAAAAACAAAATTTAAAACCAATACATTTCTCATTTCCCTCGGATCCAAAATAAATAATTGAAGGTGTTTTAAAATTTTAGAATAACCATAAACTGCATATATAGGTATACGCAGGAATTCAAATATTACATTTCATGCACACGCCCTTTTTAAACGATAAATGTCTATGTTCTCGTTTTGTCTATGTACGCTCATCGTCCAAGCTCATTTCGCGCCCGACACAATTACGTAAAATTAACAACGTTAACGAGTCATAAGCTTACTAGGTACTATAATCAAAGACTGAAAAACGGGTTACTTTTTGTGAACAGTAATTGTTGAAGATTCAAATTTAAAACAATTACGTATTAGATTCATGTTACACGATGTCAAACATTTTCATACACGATTTTTTTTTTAATTTAATTTTTATTTATTTCATTTTAATTTTATATTTTGATCGGTGTACAAAAACAATAGCTATTTGTTACGTATCACAATACAATGTCACCTGCAACTTCATTGGTCACTAACAGAATCGCCATACGGTCAATAATACATATTAGGTTTGTTCCAACTCGCGGTCAAACTGTCAATGAACTAGCGCGAGCATGCGCAATAGGTAGTACTATTCCGTTCCTACTCGCTTGAAACGCAAACTCAAACCGACAGATGGTTGTTTCAACACGTCATTAGACCAATCTTATGATTTTATGATTGACAGTCGAAACGATCCGTGGATTCGGACTGGGAGTCCGAGACACTGTTATCATGCATTTATTATTTATGTTATCAATGTATGTATGTATGAAGTTTTACATGCCATTTAGGCCCATTGCCGCAACAACCATTTGGCTCCACTGATCTCTTTCCTTGGCCAGTTCAACTCCGTTCTCAATTCCAAGATCTTCTCTAAGTTCTTGTCTACTTTATCCTTCCATCTTTATATGGGACGTCCTCTAAGTATTTTTGTGTTTAGTTTCCATTCTGTAACTTGTTCAATCATTCTCTCTGATCTCTACACTTGTGCAGCTCATCGCAATCTACTACTTTTTAACACACCATTGTTGGTCACTTCTCCAAACAGATCTTTAATTTTTTGGTTTGTCCTCATCTTATATTCTCCCTCACTGTTTTTTTTCGGTCCATAGATTCTTCTTAATATCTTCCGTTCAAAAATCACTAATTATGTTATAACAGTACAATAATAATTTTATCGATTGTTTGTGTCTGCATTTTTATTACAAGTAATTTTTTACAATTTCTACAACAATTACTGTAATAATTGTAGTTGTAATTGTGTAATTGTAATCATTGCCGGATTAAGAGTCGATGGCATCCCGGAGCAAATAATTTTTGCCCCCTCCCTCACAAAATAAATAAGGTTTTAGTGAGAAAAAATATAAAACACCTGATTTCTACACATAAATTAGAAAATAAAATACTATTATAAAATATTCCATATATAATAATTAATCTACTTACACTAAAAAGTATAACTATATGTTTAATGTCACAGAATAGTTTTCCAAAGAATTTCTTTAAATGAATAGAAAACAGTCACAAAATACAATTATAATATTAATAAATTGGTTCAAAAATACGTAATACTTTAAATGGTTTTTAATACAAATGCTAATTAAAAAATTAAAAATCTTTATTTTTCTTTAAATATATTTTTTTCTAGATTTAATAGTTGCAAATTTTTGTATCAGTTCTTACAACTTAATTTTCTCGACCAAATCAGATTCTATACATAAAACTGATAAATTGGAAATTGTTTCTTATATTAATGATGAAAGAAAATTAAAACACAAATAATTCTTAAAATTATTTCGATATTAGGAAACGATGTCTCTAAAGACAATGTTTTCAGTGTTCTCAGTAATGATGAAGAAGTTTTAGCTTTTGACGGAAAATTTTGAACAATAGTTTTGAACTGTACCACATTTCTATAAAATCTGTTTTATATCTAAATCATATAATTCAACAATTAAAAAAACAACAATTGAAAATCAAATCGAAGTCATAGAAAATACTATAAATGACAATAACAGGTCTACCAACAAAGCATATAAAATGACGTCAGATTCAAAAGTTGCACACTTTATAGGTATTAAACCTACATATTTTTTTTTTCTAATCATAATCGAAAAACTTTTGCTTAAATAATTATTGTACTTAACACATTTTTTTTTTTTTTAGGGATATTTTATGCCACACCAATACATTTGTCCAAATGCTCCTTTTGCATTTAGATTAATCCAGACCTGATTTTAATTGTAATTATTACAAAAGCGATTATTAACCCATTTACTGAGGGTTTGAATAAGTAAGAATAACCGTTTTAAACATAACCAAAAGAAGTACCTAAGCTGTATTAAAACACTAAACTGACTATACATATCTTTTTTAAATAAATATGACTCACTTTGGTGGTACAGTTTCTTCCGAACCAAATAAAAGTAATTTAATCACTATTATAACAGATCCTCAACAGGTTTGTTAACAACTTTTGACTATAAAACCTTTTTTTTTTATTTTAGATATAATAATGAATTCTAAAGCGCCGTCAGACGAAGAACTAAATGCAAGAAAGTCATTCGAATCATCAATATTGCTCATTTTTAATGCAATTAATAGTAAAAACAGACCACAGGTAAAATTATATTTACTATATTAATTAATATTGAAATTGAATATAATTATAATTTATGTTAACAATTTTTTTTTTTTTTTAAATCACAATAAAAGTTATTTCAAAGCGCTATTTAATTTTTTATCTTACTATCTTTTTTTAAAAATTGTGAGCAATCAAAAACGTGGTCGAAGTCCAATATCCATGATCAATCCACGGTAGCGCACGCGCCGTAAATCAATCATGAATCAGTTGGCAACTAATCTCAAATTTCGTGCTGAAACAAACCTACATAATGTATAACTATTATCATACTATTAATTGTTATACAACTCGATTGGAAAATTGTAAGCTAATATTCGAGTTCGTGTTCATCAAGTTTCAGAAATAAATTTTGGTTTCGTCTCGCAATAAACTATAACGAGTGGTTGGATTCAATTTTTAACTGGAATGATTACAGTGCGAGTTTGTCGTCGTCTCTACATACAATTATAATTATTAATATTAAGTTTTTATGTTTCACATCGAATAAAGGTAACTCATAACTTCACACGTAACTCATACTTACCATAGGGTACGAAAAAAATTTCATACAAATATTACAATACATTTTTTTATTAGAAAAATATTTTCGATCAATTAATAACGCATTTATTACTGTACAACACATATTATTATTAATGCATACTGAGTGTTCACATATAATTATGAACAAATGTGAACGTTATTAATACTGTTAACATCATGTAAAAAATAAATGTGCGGAAAATATTTATCCCGAAAGATTTAGTAATATTTATTTACTGTGTCCTATAAATCATTTCTTGGATTGGATCGTTCCTCCAGGACCATATTGGGCCATGGCTGTGTTTGCTTACTCGATCGGAGTTTAATCGGCTATTAAAAATACATTTAGAATATAAATTTGTTTCACGTGCACCGCTATACGATATTATGTAAAAAAAACTATACAATTGTCATTCAGTGGATACGAGTACTTAATATCTGTTGACGAGAGACACGTCAGCAGGTACCCCCGTATTATGTAATAAACATAAAATTAATGACGACGAATTTTTTTTATTGTTTTATCGAAAATTGGAGTTAGGTGAATTGCAATATAATTATATATATGTATATTATAATTACTCTATTATTCGTCAATCATTTATATAAAAAAAAAAAACTATATTGATAAAAGTGTATTATATATTTTAAACAAAACGGCTCTGACGTATTCTAATCTGATCAATAATTTATTATTATATTATATATAAAAATAAAGATGCTATTTCAGTGCTTTTGTAATAAACAATAGCTTAGAACGATTAGAGGAGACGCAATTCACCTCCTTGAAAAAAAAATACCCGGACCACAATTCACCTAGCTGTATATTAACATTTTATTTATGGGATGCAATTCACCGAAATTACAAATATATATATTTTAAGCAAATCAAACCAAACAAGATAAATTATCTACTTTATTTTCATATAAATAAATTATAGTAATGTGTAAAATAGGGAAAAAGAGGTAAACAACGATATCGTAAGAATAAGCATGTGAGTTAAAAATAACGCATGCCGAGTTATGTTAGTTTTAATCGAGGGATTTGACAAACGATTTGATTTTAATATATAAATAAATAATTTATATACATAAGTAAATAAATAAATGCATGGAGTGTTATATTTTTAATGTACCTATACAATCGGTTTCGAATTAAAAATTCATCATCAGGTATACACAAAGTCAATAAAATCTCGACTGAATATGAAAAAATAAAGGAAGAAATACATTGAGAATATTGATCGTCCAACATAGAGATAATTTATTAAAATAGGAGAGATTATTTAAAATTAGTTCTTATTAGACATAGATATGTTAAGTAATATAAATACTTTGGTTATTATAATTTATTATTATCTAATAATTATTATAACTATTTAATATTGGTTCAAGCCATTATTTTTAAAATCGATTTGTATATTTCAAATAGTATTAAAATGATTGTACTTTATTTCATTGTGCACGTGGAATTCTTCTAAAACTAAATTAATTTAAATGTAATCTTTGAGGCATTTAAAATATGTCTAAGTCTGCATTGACATCGACCACACATATTATGATTATTTTGAACGAATCGAGAGCATGTACAGAATAGGTTTTCGCGAGAAAGATTATGTTATTTACGCGTGACTTGCGTTCCGGGAAGAACTATGCGCTGCGTAGTGTACGATTACGATGATTCGAGTGAAGAGAAATAATATACCGAACCGGTTGAACGCTGAGACCACGTGGATCGACAAAACCCTGTGGGCCGGACGGGGATATTATGCTTCGTGACAACCGTGTGCATGAATTCGGTGGTCAAGTGTAATTTTTCTTTTAATTTTTACGCCAAATTTGGACGATAGATCATCGTCGCCTAAATCGTAGTACACATAATCTCGTGTACCCATGAACAGCGTGACGATAGCGTGACAATACGATAGTTTTCGTTATTCCGCTATCTAGTGTCTAAATTGCTATTTAGTGTCCGGATCCACTAGTTAAAAATAAAATGCAACCCCTTCGCAACCCATTCATAGTAAATGTACCGATCCGAGCCCGATCGACGGTGTTGACGGTTACAAAGGTGTTGACGCTCGTCGCGCCGCAAATGAAACGTTTTTGTTTTCGTATAAAACGGCTCGAAAAATCATCAACACAGTTCAACACGAGCAGCCTCGTGAAATATTTTACGGGGCCACCACCCCGCGCATATTTATTATATTGTAATAACAGCGTGCGACTTACCGCGAACCACTTTCCAAGTACTCGGCGATGTACTCGTTGCTGATGGTACCGTCGACGGACGTGTCGTCCACGATGACGTCCGTGACCACGGTCCAGTCGACCACTTTACCGTGGTGCGGCACGAACTGCGGCACGGACAGCAGTTCTGTGAGATCGTCGAACCGGTCGTCGGCGTACGGGTCGGCCACGGGCGTGCGGTAGTAGTCGTTGGACGCGGGCACGTACGGTTGCGGAGCGGACGGCCGCCGCGGCGGCGGTGGTTGCGGCCGCGATCGGTACTCGAACGCGGGCGTCAGCGTGGGCGATTCGGCCGCGTCCCAGACGTTGGGCACGTCGGGGCGCGAACGGCCGTGCAGCCCGACGCCGAGCGGCGCGTCCGCGTCCACGTCCACGGCCGCCCGCAGCCGGCGATCGTTTTCGTTCTGCAGGTCGACTACGAACAGCACGGTGACCAGGACCAACGATAGGCAGAAGCCGATGACCACGCGGTCGCGGAGCTTCATGGTGGCAATGACGAGTTACGGCGTCGTCGTCGGCGACGGGCGTGACGCGAACACGACGCGCTGCTGACACGGGCGGCACAGGTGCTGGACGGCGGCGCCGAACGCATCGGACCTGCTGCGCGTCGCTAACAAACCGGCGGCGTCACCGCGGCCGCGTCGCACGCGCCAAACACCCTTTGCCGCGGTCTCCCGCCGCGTGTCCGCGATCCGTTCCCGCGGCGTTTGAACAATTGTTCGCACTTGTTTTTTTTTTTCCTCCCCGCTTCCGTTCCGTCCGCCAGACAGCCGCTGCTGTCGTACGGGCCGCCGCCACGGCCGTTACAACCGGTGGTTATTATCGTTATTACTGTCACGACGCTATGTAAATATTTTATATTTACATATTTATAAACATAACCGGTCGACTGCCCACCGCGAAAAGTTTACACGCACCGTTTTCGGCCGAACGTTCCGTATCGTATCCGCGTTACGCCGAGTCACCCGCACGCGACTGGTACGATGCCGACCGCGCACTGCTGATGCTGCCGATGCCGACGGCGGTGATGATCTCGCCGAGATGATCGAGATGTCGATGACGTTGTCTATCGCGCACCGTTATCGCCGTGACCTTTGACCGTTGACGTGGACGAGTCATCGCGGACACCGCGCCGTGCCCTCTTGTTCCTCCTATCGCGACTATCGGTCTGGCAGCCCGCTCGGCCACGCCGCAATATTTCGACCCTGAAACACGTGTTAAATTCGAGTAAACGCAATCGCTGAACGTGTTCGTCGGTAGTCACGAATAATAAGTGTTTTTTATGAACAATAAAAACGAACAGTGCAGCCGGGTGAAATGTCGTCCGCACTACGGATACCGAGTGCGGACGAACCCGATCGCCTAGCGAATTTCCCGAACACTTTCCCCGATCCGTTCGGACGCGTGCGACTGGAACCGGACCCGCACCTGCAAGCGCACCACGTTCTCGGCCCGTTCGCCACGTCCGACTGAGCCTCTCGAGACGGATCGTTTACCCTAACGTTCGTGACCGTAACACTTTTGCGTATTGAATATTTTATCGCGCGTTTAACGCGTTTCGTAACCTAACCGACTACAACGTTTTGTTGTTGATCAACATCATTTCGAGATAAACGCGCACGCGGTTCAAAACGTGACGGGTAGTGTTTACCGTGTGTTGAACACCCGTAAACGTTATAATAACAACAAATAGTCGTCGATAAACCATTGATTGCTTAACTAGTTGGTCCATCTCGATTATACTTGTTGTGTATTGTTACATTACGGGCGTCGATTGATTTGATTTTTGTACACTATTTGACTAGTTGGTTTTAGTGTGTTTTTTCCCCAGCTGTTTCTAAGTAAAAAAAAAAAAAAAACGAGGTCGTCGGTTATCGTTGATTTACACGAATAACTACATTATACGATTATCAATGCATAACTACTGTTTGCGTGTGCTGATGCACGGTGATCTATATCAGATACTTAACCAATTCGTTATATCGATACTATTCCGGTCGTTTTCTCGACGCATAGTTGGCGTATAATCGGTAAATTTCGAATTTCGTCTGTGATGATCACCACGGTATTGTTGGAGAAGAAAACCACGAAAACCCACGTGCGTTCCTTCAAAATCGGTCATTGGTTACACAACAGCAGGAACGAATCTAAGGAGGTTCAAGAGATCAGTTAACCCATGGTTGAAATTCGTCGACGAAATCGGCCTCTTGTAGACTTCTAATATTTTCTAGTGTGCCGACTATGAGTTAAAATTAATACTAGACTAGAGAAAAACACGCCATTGGTTTAATTGTGTAGTAAAGTAAAAAATGTCTATGCCGGACCCCATGTAAGACGAAATCATACATAAAATAAAATAAATGTTAATGGTTTTAACTGTAATTATGAACAATTACACTTATTATATATCATCATATTGTTTTTTTTTTTTTTACAAGGTATACATTTATAATTCAGTGTCAGGTCTAATAAGAAGTCTCTTAAATTAGCCCGACCCACAGTTCTCCAACTGTGGATCCACCCCTACACAGCGGGTTTTTGTCGACAAACTTCGCCACTTGCAATACGAGATGTATAGTGTATAAACAAAAATCAAGTGTAACAATAATATTATATGGGGATGATTTTTCCGAGAACGATGCGATCACTCCTATTTTTTTTCTGCTTTATTCGTTGTTGATAATAAATCTCATTGTTAGGATATGTTTTGCATGCGGTTTCGTATTTTATTTGATGTAATAGAACAAGAAAAACGAGTTATATTATTTAGCGTTAGTAATTATGACATACAATAGAGACCGGTGTCCGGCATTGAAGAATTGACCCATAGGTCTCGGTTTTCCCTCGACTACAGCAACGATCAACCCTCACGTAGCTCATAATATTGTTTTATTGATCAACAGTGTATCAAATAAATATTGTAAACGATTTGTGATATTATTTATAATATGTAAATAAAAGTATTTCACATAGTTTTACGACTATGTTTTATTTTTATTTAATAGGAATTATTTCTGATAGGACCCCCTCCGAATACTCTTAGTCGTAATTTGGGTTCCGCCAGTGTACCACGTTATTAATCTATTTTCTTTATACAACAACATATTTACGTAGACTCATTGAGGAGTTACAATTCGTTTATATACCTTATTCACAAATTGTTTGCGCGAAAAAAATACAACTCACGATTGCGCAAATATATTTTAACTAACTTTGACGAAAATCCCCAAAAAAGAAAACTTTTTTGTGCTATAGACATAATGTATATAATTAATGTTATGTCTACGGTTTTCACACACAGAAATTCGGTAGGTACTTCGTACCTAGTACTGGTCATTCAATTATCCATGGATTATAAATGTCTATAAAATACTATCAAGTTTTAATGAAGTATTGCTATAATTATAATTATTAAATTACATTAAACAATTTTTAAAATTAAATTTCTACAATGGAATTTATTTTCAATATTTTTTATATAACTTTAACGGTTTTGTTTTGTATTTATTCCATATATCTTATAAGTATTCTTCCTTGTGTACAGATTTTTTTCATTTATAATTTATCACATTGTTTTTACTGACCGATAATTAATTAAAAAATATATAAATTTCGTTCTGCGCGAATGGATTGTCTGTTTTCAAAAAAACATTTTTGAAAACGTGCTAACGATTTGCAGTCCATTCGAGCATTATAGACCCCCCAAATCTAAATATGAATCGTGGAAAATATAAAAATTATTTTTTTTTTTTTACATTTAACTGAAATAGATCAAGTAATAAATCTAAAAAAAGTAAAAAATCCAAGGAAGATACTTAGTTAACTTTATTTTCGTGAATTTACTATAAACTTCGTTTATAGGAAATTCATATTTTTATGGTAAGAAATGAAATGAAAAATCAAAACATTAATAAATAGGAAGTTTATTCTCAGAATATCAAAAAAAAAAAAAAAGAAAAAAAGAAAAAAGAGTATAAAATGTCAAATTGTATGGAAATAACTAGATATGTTCTATATAATACTGTGTGTGTCTAACCTATAGCTTTTTATACACGTGACATCCAATCTGTGAAAGATACTTCTTATGGAGGGATAGAATTTAAAGTTTCCAGAGAAGTGATATTTAATGACATTTATTAAAGTCAAACATTATATTTAAGATCTATTAATTTCTATTGGTGTCTTAAAAGACTAATTAATTTTAATAATAATAACATATTATTATAGGATATTATCATTTTTGAAGACAAAAATGTTAGTAAACGTTGATATTTATAGATAATATGATTTTTATTTGAGTAATCATTTAAACAAAAGTCTGAATCACAAGTAAATGATTTATTTTACACATTGTACAAAGAACAACAGATGTTCGATACATAATGTTATGTCAAAACATTTTATTGCTCAAAATATTTTGAAAAGCAAATTTAGTAATCACATAACATGTGTACATATTGTACTTTTTGTCAACCGTATATTTTAAGTAATAGATATTTTAAAACGACTGTCAATAATTATGGAAAATTGTTTTTGTGTTTAAAAAAATTTAAATTTTCACAAAAAAAAAAAAAAACAATAAAAAACCGATTATGTAGAATGTTACTAAAATATATTTTCCACAGTAAAAAGCATTGTTTAAATTCATAATAAAAGTGCAATTTTAAATTAATACGTTTTATAGAAGATCATGTGTATTTTATTTTTAAATTATCATTTTGTTTAAAATAGGTAATATATGTATATCTTATTAATATAATGACAACCTTTTAAATGACGTCTGTGCGACAATTCAAATACTAAATATTGACTAAAACGTTTATGATAGGTGACTGTTGTCGTTGTCAGTGTTGATATTCGTATTTAAGGATTGACACAGAAAATCAAACAATAGAACGTTTTGAAGTGTATAAATAATACGATCGAATGAAATATATTTAAAATGTTTATTCGTCGGATAATAATCAAAATAAATCATACAATTTTTAACAAGTATAATTTTTGAAGACTATAGTACCTATTAAAAACTAATATATAATTAGTATATCATATTAGAAAAACTTCAATATCTGATGGTAACTATTATAAGTTATCATATACATAGGGATTGGATTGTTAACACAGGGATTGTACATTATTGTTTTATATTTAATAGTTAACTATTGTGTGTTTAGTAATATGGAGCATTTAATAATTTTGTACAATCCATAAATTGCTTGAATAAGATGTTAAAAAAAAAATCTCAAATGGATAAACGAACAACATAGTAGTAATTTGACCATCGATTTCTATAAGGATATTATAATTAACGTGCGTACTACATTAATAAACCGTGTTCATTTCATATGGTTTTTTAGGTTCTAACACTGTCTACAATTTCATAAAAAATACATGTATTTTCGTATTTCACATACAATATTTGCAATTGGCATCACACGTATTTGTATTATAAAAACAAGCTTCTTGTTTGAACTGCTTATTCAGACTATACATGTTCATCTATGTCCCATAATTTTCATATGTTTATCCATACTATGTAATATATTTATTTTTTGTAAATATATTTACATGAATTCGTTACGTCAAATAAAGAATAAAATATTTTATTATTGACCACTTTAAATCTATACAAATTTGATACGTCAATAAAATACTATCATATGACTATAATGTTAAACTTACACTGCATATGCAAAATAATTTCAAAATTAGCATGAATATATAAACCAATACAGTGGTGAAGTGAAATATACTTACCAATTTTTTTTTTTTTTTAGAAGTTATTGTTCAATCAATTAAACCTGTAAGTCAATAGTCTATCTATTCATCTATTCAGAATAAGAGTTCCCAGTCATTTGGTCGAAAACTGGTTTTTACTGCACATGTGTCCTTTCCACTAGAAACGTTATAGTTAAAGATTATAATCCCGGCCCTATTTTACGATCCCGGAATTTCGGGATATTTAGTTATTGATCTCGGGATCCCGAGATTATCCCGGGATAGAATAATGCAAACATTTTATCTTAATTTAATTTTAATTATTTTATATAGCAAAAAAATATTATTATAATTTACAAAGAAATGTATGTTCTATTTATTTTGAAAATACGATCTCAGGAATAATAGAACGTCCAATGTTTCATCTCCCAGTCTACTTCTTAGCTTGTTTCCTATATAGGCTGCTGCTGAAAATGCATGTTCTGATTCAATGCAAATAGGAGGAATAGACATTAAATATTTATACGCTAGCTCTAAATGATGCCCTCGTGTTCCTCCATTTTCAAATAAATTCAATTCTTTTCTTATTATTTTAACCAAATCTGTTTCTGTTTGTGTTTTCAGATCAATGGTTCTATTACTTTTGCTTATTTCAAATTCCAATTTTTCTTGTAATGTCAATTGAGTAAGTGTAATAGATTCGTTTTCTGTTTGTTCAACCTCAAAACGTTAGGTTAGTTAACTAATTTAATTATTTGGTTTTTAATAAAATCATTTTTGGGGAGCTTTTATCATTTTTACTCGTAAATATAATATTATCTCATCTTACAAACACGTTAATCAGCAATCGGCATCGATTAAATTATTGAATCGATATTACATAGTCCCAGGAATCCCGGTATTTTATTACACAGATCCCGATATTTTCGGTACCAAAAAGTAGTCGGGATCCCGGGATCCGATATCTCGGGATTGTAATCACTAGTTGTAGTATGCCGACGCGTTACGATGCTGTTATACGTAGTGAACTGTATTACCAAACTCTTCTCGTAAAGCCAATGTTATTTTGAATAACATGGTTTTTTTTTCAATAATAATCTGTATACAAGGCGACAGTCACCGACTTTGATAAACAACGACGGCGGTCGAACAATGACAACGAATCATAGAGCGTCTAGATATCGATGGGTGTCCGACTGTTATCGACTTCTCGGAAGACATGCGCGAGTTTGGGCACTCTTAATCTGAACAGACTATAGATCTATCTGATAATTCAATGATGTGATATATGATGAAATAGTAATATAATCCATGGGCGTTCCCAAAAAAAATTTTATGCGGGAGGGGAGCAAAATATATTTAAAAAAATAAATGAAATTCTTTTTCACATTTTTAACTTACATTATTATTTTTCGCCCAATATAAGATTAGATACGATAATATAAAATAATCCAATTATTATTAAAGATAATTTTCTTTTATATATAACATATATGTTATATTAAAGTAATCCATGTTTACTAAATTGACGCGTTACAGATAATGCTTTGGAAAACAAATTTAAAATTCTAGTGGGACAAGTGCCCTGTCTTGCCCTCCCCTCACAATAAGTAAGTAAAATTTCAAATTTAACTCAAAGCTTTTTTGATTATTTAATAAAATTATATACAAGTTAATATGATTATTATTGTCGAACATGAAATCTAAACCAATAATAAATCTGGTTTCAGAATACTTAGTACAATTTTCATTTAACAACTGGTTTAATTTCGAACAAAATAATTTTCATTCTATTTGTCTTTAGGAAGAATATCACAGTTCTATCAAAGTAGTTTCAGTTATCAACCATCACTATTTTAAACACAAAATGTAGCGTCTGAAGAAAATAATTTAGCGTATAATATTATTATTATATTTATACTTGTAATAATGATTATAATAAGTGACAATGACCACTGATCACTGAATTAGGTAGATTGGATAGATAGTAGTTATCTAGTAGTTTAAGAATAAAATACAAAATATATTTTATAATTTTATCATATATTTAACGTATTATTATATTATTTTATAAAAAGATGTGTACCCGAAATCTAGACCGTTATTTTACGCTCCATAGAACGACGACGTTAAAAATGAATGCGAGACGTGTGATGGCGATTATGTCAATGGATCTACAAATAAAATATTTATAATATTTTGGTATTATAGCATAAAAACTTTTTTCAATCATTTTAATACTTGAATTAAAATTTAAAATATTATAAATGTTTACTTATAAATAACTCTAATTCAATTTTTAACTATGAAAAAATTTAAACGTTACAATACAAATTATTTTCTAGTATTAGAATAAAAAAAATTAACCTCTTCTATGAATTTACAAGGAATTGTTTTATTCAACTTAAAGCGTGATTTTACAATTAAATTACTAATGTATCACATCCTGTTAACGTAAATTATGTTTTTATTGTTTAAATTAATTTAAAAATTGTTGAGTATGAAAACAATAACGTCAGTGGCTTGACTATTACATTCGTATAAGCACTCTACTGGTCTTTTTTAATACAATTTTATTATCCACTCAAATAAATAAATATTATTTAATTTCATTTTAATATTAGCTATTCAATTAAATACACGTTATAATAAATCATTGAATTGACTACAAATCGTAAAACCCAATGTTTGTACTAATTTATTATAGTTAGTGAATAGTAATAATAATAAAAATAAAATTTATGGGACATATTATGAAACAAAATTATTTTATTATAAAAATATTTTCTTGATTATTTTAAATGACCAATATAAGTAGAATATATATATATATATTTATTTATTATATATAATATATAGAATATAAGTAACTTTTTAGTTTATTTAAATATATGGATTATTCATTAGTTCATAACATTAAGGAAGACACCAATTTGTGAATAAAACACATCACACTGAACACGACCAATGACTTATAATTAATTTTTAACACGTTTATAATTAGTTATAACTTTTTTTTTTTAATTTGCTTTTATTGTAGTTATATTATTTTCATAAATTTGATGTATTATCGAACTCAACAATATTCACAATTGTTAAGTGTTCACGTTACAATATTATATATTTTTTTGAATCTTATATACTATTAATATAAATTAAAAATACAAGATTAATGGAAAATTGTAAACTTATTAAGTGTATAAGTGAAAAATAAGTGAAGAACTTAAATAACTGTGTTACTGTTGCACACATCGTATTGCTACCTCTATTGCTTTAAATATGATTTTGTAAGTACAATTACGCGATTGATGAAAAGGTACTTTTCATCAGCTATTAATTTATTATTCCATCGGTAAAAATTAACTATTTGAATAAATATATTTATTTTTATTAATATAATGGACATTAGTACGAATTTTAATCGTAAAAAAAACTGCCAGCGAAATTATCGGCTTAGAATATTGCAATAATGTGCTATTGGTATTTTATTTATTTGTAAAAATATAGTAAAATTATGCGTATGGTACAAATGTACAAAGAAAGTATAATTTTTCATCTTTGCGTGTTGATACACCATTGAACATACCACGCTTCCGAATGACTTTTTATCTAAACTATTGTAAATTAATAAAAGTTTGACGAATAGTGAAATAGTTGAACACAAATTCCAAAACGTGAACTCACCGTTTAATAAAACGCAAACAGAATGAAATATAAATTACTCTTGCATGAGGAACACGAGTACATTTTAATTTAAAACCTGAACTAAAATTACAGTTTACTATTCTACACATAGGTTGAATTTTCGTGGTTCCATTTTAGTTTAAGTTCATAAAATCCGGAACACTATCGAACTATATAAAATTATTACATCTGAAGTTTTGTCCTTCATTTTTCTATTTTTTGGCAAAAACGTTTCACATTGGTCACTGAAGGTTTCATTACACTACGCAACTCTTTAATTAATTTTAAATCATTAGTTAATTAAATATAATTAGTGATCCGGAACACAAGTCCAATGTAAATAAAATGCATACTAATAGTTTTTTTCGCATTAAAAAACTATTATATAGGTTAAAAAGAAAAATTATTGCTCAAGTTTTCAAATCACATGAACCGCAACAGGTTGTACCCACGATAAAGATCTGAGATATCATTTCGTTATACCAGAATAATTGTTGCAAGGAATAAAATAAAAATATTGTGGTTAGGTGGTTTTGATAGGCTCTAATAAAATGTATGTATAGTGTTTTTTTTTTTTGTATTCAAAAAATAGATGATCAAACTCATACTTTTGATATTGTTATAAAAAATACCGTTTGATTGACACTATAATTTCACTATTATATTTCAATGATAAACTCTAATTAGTTACTATATTTTTATTTTAAGTTCACATTATAGTCTTATCAAAGCAATATTCTATAACAGGTCATAAATTACCATAATTTAACTCGAGTACTGAACAACAAAATTCTAGAGGTGTCACATAGTTAATATCATTTTATTGATTGTTCAAATTGGTTCATAATTCAATTCAATCATATAGAATATCTTTTTGTATGAGCCCCTATATATCATAAGTATAATATAAGTCCTTCGTTTATACAATAGATTTACAAATATATTTTTAAACAAGAAAATACAAATTATCCTACACATGTGTTTAAATATAAATAAATCATAACTACAACTTATAATAATTTTATTAAAATATTTTAAATAATATATAAATTAATTAAATTAATTTAAATAAAATAGAAATTAGACTAAATGTAATTGAATAGTTTTAAAAACGGAAAAACTTATCGTTATTATTTTAATAAGTTTTATATTATTATCTTTGGTTATATTTTATAGTGAAAGAAAAAACTATTTATATAGCTATGTATACTTATTAATTTGGTTAAAAATTCTCATTCCTATTAAATTTATAATGATATAATAAACATTATTAATAGAACTACACACTATATAGTCTCACAATCACGACTACACCAGATAAATATTAATTAAGATGACCATTATTCAATCGGCTGTTTTTTATCTCATTAATACAACAGTAATGCAGTAAATCATTTTTATTTTTATTTTATTTGATAACATAAAAGGCTCTTAACTCACTTTTACTTAACACTTATTTACTATAATGTGTTGTATGAAATAAAAATAAAACGTAATCTAATTACATTACTTTATAAATGTGTGTCTTACAAGTTACTTGTTTAATTTTTTGCATTTAGTGTTTAAAAAAAAACAAGTAGCCTTTTTTTCTAATTCATTAAGTTCAAATAGAACACACTTACAATGACAATAGCTGTCACATGTAAGATAAAATAATCGAGTTGTAATGATCGTGGCGAATCTGCTTTTAATGTTTTTAATTATATTTAATTTGATTATTATGACCAGTGACCTGTTTACCCTGACTTTCAAAGTGTCACCCGAAAGCTTTTCATCTGTTTGACTGTGCATAATTTAAATATCATACAATGTCTTGGGATATTATGTTAATTATGATAAAATTTAAAATTGTTCATATAAAATAGTAGTTAGTCTTAATGATCAACATTCGAATTATTTAAACAAGCTGACTATACAAATGTGAAACTTCGCTATTACTCATAAGATTAGAAAATAAATGTAAATATTAAATCGCTGTAAAAAATGAACGTGTAAACATTTGTATACATTCGCCATCCCTCCCCATGAACTACTACGAAGCATATAGTGCTGAGTTGGCGAAAACGTTCTTAAAATACTTGGAATGAGTCCTATATGAAAACTAAGATTATATTTGCAACGTGTGGTCTATTAAAATAACAATAAGATTCAATTATTGGTGACGTGCAGAGTACACTACACATACTGCAGCACGTTTTCATTCCTAGTATGAAACTTTATCACATATTGTATTCAAATACGATAGAATGCCAAATTGGATTATTACAGTAATTAGAATCGCTTTTGAAACGGGCAGATCCAATTTATAAGCACAGAAAAAAAAAAGAACTCTTAAGTTATTAAACTGTACTCTCTTATACGCGGAAAACGTACTATCGTTTTTTTAATCTATTTCTTTTTCGTGACAATGATATGGTAGGTATTGAATAAATACAATTAAAATGTATAGTAACCGTAAAACGTATTTGACACAATTATTAGCTGAGTAAACGTTGTTGTATTTGTTGATCAAATCAATAACAAAACGTGGAGTCTGAAACTATTAATTGTCAACGAAAACGAAAGTATAACTGCATAATATGTTAAATTATGGTTGGAAGAAGTTTTATCGTTACTATTAATCATTTTTCTATTATTTGTCAGAGTACCTACACCGCAACAGAACTTTTTATTTAACTTAACAAAATTCTGGAGGATATTTAATTAAAAAACACATCTCATTTGTTAATATAATTTCATGTTTGTTTACTACTTCAATAATTTTCTTAATAAATAATAAGTATTTATATTAAATGAATTCAAATAATATCGATCTTATTAGTTTATCAGTTTTAGGTAGTACTGATCAGTACTGGGTACCTGTAGATTTTTGATTGGATTGTAATCACTTGGTAATCGATATTAATACCATAAATTAAAGTTCTAAAAAAAAAACATTATAGCAGAAATACATTTATGATAATATGAGCGTATTTCAATTGTTTTGTGGAGTTTTCGTTCAATTCATAGTTTGCATATTAATAAATTATCAAATCATAATATCATTTAAGAAACAATATATTTACCTGTATATTGTAATTTTAAATATTAATAAACGTAAAACGTTCATGGACCAAACTGAATTATTACAGTTATAGACTGTACACATATATAACACATTGGAAGGATACAATATATTATGTCCTTTGTATGATAAATAAAAATTTGTAATTACAAAGTTACAACAGTGAACATAAGAAGTAAGATTTATATAACGTTAGAAATATACACGGATCAAACTAATCTTCCGTAATTTGCGGAATAATATATAATCGTTGATGTTTACATTTTTTTTAATGGATTAAATTTTTTATGGTAATTTATTTTGATAATTTTCATTTGATTTTACCGTTACAGCTAGCCAAATGAATTATTTGTTTGTTGTTAATATTCAACCTTTATAGAACCTACATTTTTGTAAAAATTGCTGTTATACTTTATTTTCTGAAACGAATTTCGTAATGATATTACAAAGAATACACATATAATTCTTAACCACTGAATTTTATTTTAAACAAGTAAAAAATAGTTTACAAATATTTAGTATCATTTTTAAAAAAATATATAAACTTCGTTTCTAGATAAATTACTTTTATGAATAACTCAGGTGAACTCTTTACTTTTTAATTGATTATTTATTAAAGTATTGAACTTTGGTAATCTTATTACTTAACCTTATTGTTATGTACTGAATGCCTGAATGTTAAATCAATCAAAAATTATTTGTCTTCAAATAAAAAATAAACTTTCAATTTTGTTTACATCGATGTGTCTACATAAGGTACTTCACATACTATGTTATGTATTGAACCCTCTTCAACGATCAACTTCATAAGCGGCTTTGTTCATAATGTTCATCATAATTATTACCATATAATAATTAATTATTTTACCCACGTATTAAATTAATGACTTTTATGAAATTTGGAAAACATTACTGGACTGTTTACACCATAATACATAATATGATATTTAACAGTCAAAAAACCTTATCCACTTTCTTTATATCAATAAATTACCTTTATAATTATTATTAATTAATAGAAAAACAAACTAATTTTTATACAGTAATCGTATAAGTAATTTAATAATATTTCATATTAATAAAGTTACATATACTATACTAAAAATGTTCGGTATTTTCAAATTTTCGAAGTTGCATTACAAACAATCGGTTTTTAAATTATATTTCCTTTATCTTTTTTGTTTTTACTGTAACAAAACCTTATGTTCTTATTTATATAAGATCTAACAACTTAATTCCACGTATCCATATGTAGATTTTAAACACCAAATATAACTACTGAACTCATAATGTTAGTATAAAAAAAAAAACGAATCATATTACTATACAAACAGCTACGTAGATTTCAAAGTGATATTGAAATTATTACGGTACCTGTTGAATATAATTTTTATAAGATATTTTTTTTTATATAATTTACGATAACGATAACGATTCATATATGTTGAAAATGTTTTCAAAAAATCTCAGAACACTGATGTTTGTTAAACTTTTATAATTGTCGTGCAAATTACGACGATCGCGTCAAAAAATACATTAGCCATGAAAACGTTTTTTATTATAAAACCCATCTCTCTCAACGCAATATTTTTTTATGAATAAATAAGACTCAGTATTTCAATTAACATAGACTTCTTGAAATATACCTATTCACCACTAATGTCTTATAAAGCAATATAAAAACCCAAATGTTTTTTAATTAAAATACGTATTTTATTTTTTATATGATTTTTCTTATTCCTATTATCTATATTATATTTATTTATTTATTTTTAAAATTATTATAACTACCATTTTAATTTTTCATTATGCATATTTTTTATTTTTTCGCATAGTAAAATGTCTTAAAAAAATACATAGTTTTTCGAATAATCAAATGTATTAAAACTGTAAATGCTTTTAGGGTGTTGCAATATTTTAAACATTTATTTATTCAGCTATAATTGAAATATTTAAAATGTATTCATACAACATACATGCTGTTTTTGTATCTTCTTTTTAGAGTGCTATTTTTATACAATTTCAATTTTCAATTAGTAAACTTTTAAAAATTTTATTTAAAATTTATACTTATTTAAGTATAATGGTTTTTATGGTTTTTCATGAAATATAATGCGTTTTAAAATTCTATGTTAACATTAAAGATTCTTATAAGTAGATACCTATATTTTTAAATTGGTTTTTCAATTTATTCTTAAAACTTTTTTTCAATCACCATTTATTTATTAAATTTCATTAATATAAATTAATTTATTCCATTGACAAAAATTTTTCCACGTGTTAATAACCATAGTTTATTAAGGAATAATTTTAACACTATATTTTATCAGTAAAATAATCTATATTTTCCCGTACATTCCTATTCAAATTTTGTAATTTATGACAGTGTTTTATATAACATCATATAACACGCAGACATTAGAACCTACACAAAGTACTCTATAAGTGCCCGTTTCATTTGTGCGAAAATGACAACCGATAAATCGGGATTAATAGAAAGTCATCTTTTTTTTTTTTACAAGATGGTGAAAATTATTATCATGTTGAAGTTATAGACATGCAATACCCCGACATGTTATCTCATCAATATGATTTTGCGGTGTGATCAATCTACTAAAAATTACAAACTCGTATCATTCGTTTTGACAGCCATCAAAAATAAAAATCCATAAGGCATACATATTATTCTATATTTTCATAAATATTAAACAAAATATATCGATATATAATACTATAAAAGTAATTTAAATTCGTAGAAACAAATCGGGTCTGACAATAAAAGATCAGGATATTGAATACCGGTCATAATATACCTTGTTTCAACTCGTCTCATACATGCTAAAATTATTTTAATTTCATTCGTAATTACTTCATAAGTGCTAAAATGTACCTATCTATTTTATTTAGTTTAGATACAATAAAATACATAAACATACGTTTATTCAAATTATAGTCACTGGAAATACTATTTAATTACATAGTGAATAAGATAGCAAATATCTTACCATCTATATGCCCATTAACGAATTTGTATCTCTCTTTCTCTTTACTGTAATCATAATATTGTACTACACCTGGGTTCAACTTCTCTATTGGTTAAGACTTTAGGCGTCCTCATTTTATTTTACTGTCTTGAGGAAATAATTAATTACTTATATTTTGTTTTCATTCGTATAATTAATAAAAATGTAATTTAAATAATAATGTTGGCCCCAACAAGATATTATATATTTAGACGATACACGGAAATTTGTAGGAGATTCAATTATTGCGGGTTGAAAATCATATAATGATTGTATATACAAACTAATCCTGTATTTAATTTTGTTATAGTAATTATATTTTCTTGATTAAAATATTAAATATTTTTTAAATTATATTTTTCAATGAATTATCGATATCGCTTACATTAGAGTCGTGTTACTCATTAAGCCTCAAGGTTTTAAATCAATTTTCCATTACTATTGAAAATAATTTTATTATATATACATCTTATAACTGTAAGTGTAAAATATGTATACATACATATATATATATATATATTTTAATTTGGTTGAATAATGGAATGTAGTGTTTTTAAAGAATATTGTTCTTATATCCATGTAGATCAAGATCTATGTTGTATACCTAATTGACTGGGCATGCTCATGCCCGGTTAATTGTGCAATCTACTAATATTTTCCCATTAAAACCATGAAGGTTGTAAACTGTTATGTGTACATATTTTCCAATTGACCAGACAGATTTGCCAGTCATAGTACATTATTTTTATTTCACAAGTTTTATAAAATTTCCTTCACACTGTTCTTTCCTTCTTTGATGAAAATATAAAAAATAGCCTTTTGTATTTTACACACCAGAAAGCCACATAGTTTTGGCAAAGTTGGCGACGTAAAAAGTTTTCATAGACGTAATATATTAACATTGATATTAGTTATAGGTAAATACATCAATACATATTAAATTAAGATTTTTACATTTTAGTACACTATTAATATATCGATATGTCATAACCATTTAGTGACATTAAGTATTTCATGAAAAGTTGACCATTTTATGAAATGGAAACTGCTTCTTTACATTTTGTGAAATAAGAAAACATTTCATAATATTGTGATTTTTTCACGAAACGTTCACTCCAATATGTAATTTAGATGTAAATCTAGTCGTTCACTTAGTGTACCGAAAATTAATTTTATATTTATCATATAGGTAGTTTTATTATAATTTTTGTTAGTCATATTTTGTAATATGATATTTATATTATACTTGCTTTAGTTTTTATATAATTAATAATAGTAATATGTAAGTTGTTAAATAAATTACATGATAGTTTACAAATTGTAATTGCAAGCAAAGACTACAACAAGAGAGGTGGGTAAACTTGGTTGATTTTCAGTCATTACCTGACGGAAAACATAAATGAATTTTAAAATATCAAGACCAATATACAGCATCTAAATCTTTATTTTTTTTTGAAAACAAATGAGCGGGTTAAGGAAGTATCTAATTTACACCAAATTTTTCTAACTTTTGGTGCACCAAAAGTTTTACAAAGTGATATCTATAGAGAGGTTATAAATTCTGTGATCAATGAAATCAAGAAACTAAGGTCAGAATGTATTATTTTACACAGATGACTAAAGCATCCTCAGAGTCAGAAAAGTATTGGACGTAGCTACCAGGACGTCCAAAATATGATTCAAGCACAGATGAACGACAATAAATCAAATAAATGGTCTGTAGAAATGAAGTTTGAATTTTGTTTGAAAAATTGAATCCACAGAAGATATTTGTAATTTGTATAGAACAAATCAGAAAAAAAACGTAAAGCAATGCATACAGGAAAAAAAAAATCCGCCGAAAAAAGGTTAAAGGTACCTAAATTATTTACTACACATAACAGTTTGACATATATAGTAAATAAACTGGATGTTTACAGTATATTTAGATACTTTTTTTGTTATTTGTTATAGATTATAATTTCTGCATTAAATATTAATGAATGTATCAAAATTCCTGTTTCAAAAGTTAATGAGGGGCATTCAGACTCTGCCAGTGCTGGACTTATCTAGATAAATCAACTAGATAGATTTTTTGTCATCTTTTATTTTTTCTAGATAAATAACGCTAAGTTATATAATTACTTATCTAAGATAAAATTTTTATTTATCTAGATAATTGTCTGTATTCTTGCCAAGATTAGAGTTATTTTTATTCTTGTACAGAGACGAATCCAAATCAGAGACCATAAAAATCGGTCCAGCCTTTCTTGAATTATGAAGTCTGTACCTAACCTGACTTTCTTTTATATATATATATAGATTTTGTATTTATAATCATAGTTTTTGTATTATTAATAAGTAATTATTATTTCTTTGTATGACATTTTGTTTTTATTTTCATGTCGGGAAAATATTTTTAGTATTTTTAAACTAAATTTCTTATTTTTCCATGGAAGTTCCAAATATAGTAGATAATTTATTTTAGTAAACACATATAACTCATATGCAGAATAGTCAATACTTCACTCTTGCAACCCATAAAGTCGTAACTACTTAAAGAATAATGCAAATTATCAAATTAAGATTATATGGAAAACAATATTGTTAACTTAAAATAATTTCTTATGTATTCTGTATTTATCCTGATACGTACAAAGCAATTTTCATTGTTTTTTTTTTTTTGTATAACATTTTAGTGATAAACTATCATTAAATATTATACATAATATATAAATAATGCTTAATGGTACACAACATTACTACAATAAACATTAAACACCTAAGTACTTATTGATAATAATGATTATAATCGAGTCTTCATAGATATTATTACAAATATGAAATATTGACCAAAAAATAAAATTTTTTGAAAATATCTTTTTTTTTATCTAGATAAAAATGAAATTATCTTTTATCTTTATCTAGATATTTTAATTTTTTTTATCTATTATCTATATCTAGATAAATTTTGCATTATCTATTCCTAACACTGGACTCTGCACGCATGATTGCTGTAATAGTTGAAGAAAACGAGAGGAACAGATTAGGAACTGAACCGGATTTCATTAAAAGATGGTTTGTTTCTAAAAATATGCAGCGTGTCACAACACATTTCATATCTGCTGATCAAGTTAACAAACAAAAGGAATTGACTTAACGTGAAATAATTAAAATCATATCTGGAGGTCAAGAATTTTTGAGTAATGCATGCAAAATGCTTGTCGAACTAAACGTTGTGATTGTTATAAAGGTAGTATCTAATGTAACAGCCGTTGCATTAATTAATTAAATTGTTCAAATATATAATTTTTAGCTGTATAACAAATTATATCACATGTAATTTATTTAACTACCTACACAGGGCCGTCCCGAAGGGGGGTCTAGAGGGGAGGTTCTCATCCCCCCCAACGAAAACATGAGTTGGCAGTCTGAATTGTTTCATTATAGCTTAGAAGAATCTAATTTTACTAACGAAAAACAAATATTACATATTTCCTAATACAGTGTACACACAAATATAATTTAAATAACTACTTATTATACAATATAAAATATTATTATATATATATATATAATTAAACTGTCAATTTTAAGACCGTGTGACACTGACACATATATACATGTTAAAAAGTAAAAATACGACTACATATAGTTAATTATACTACATACCTTGAGTAAAAAAATTATAGTCAGCATTTTTCATATTATTCAACCCCCCCCCCCCCTCTTGATATTCATCTTTGGGATGGCCCTGTACCTACAGATTATTATTATTAATTATATAAAAACTAAACTAAATGTAATATAAATACCATATTACAATATACACATGACAAACAAAAATAATTATAAAACTATAATAAATAAAAATATATTTTCAACACACAAAATTAATGACCAGATTGTGAAAAAAATTACACGATGTCAATAAGAATGACCGTTTCATGAAAAAGTTGCCATACCATGTTATATTTTTGTATTTCACAAAGTGCAAAAAATCCGTTTCCATTTCATGAAATGGTCAACTTTTCATAAAATAATTAATTTCACTAAGTCGCTACGACATATATATATATATATATTTATAAGTACGTAAAATATTACATTAAAAAAAGATGATTTTTTGTTTGTTTTTAACATAATAGTCTAATATTCAAATTAAATAAAAATTTCAAATGCTAATGCTAATGCTCATTTTATATATTAATATATTATAGTCTTTCATTCAAAAAAGCAATCGCTTTTACGTACGTTGCAATCGTACATCATAACATCATAACATTCCAACATTTCAAAACAACCCAGTCAATTTGTTCTTTAATTGTTTTTTCTTATAGCATAAGTTTATCTTATTTTATATGAGTATTTTTTATATTTTTTTTTTTAACTAAAAAATAAATTGACACGTGATTTACCTAATATTGAAGGAGCATAGTGAACTTAAAATATTAAGACTTATTTATATTATTTGACTAGTTGCAATGAACACCATTCTATATAATTGTATCATATCGGATAAATTTGTACGTTAAATTGTTTGCTTATTTATTTACTTATTTCCCTAAGTATAGTAATAATTTTTCAAACAAAATCCAGTTTATTTGAACAATAATTTTGAGTACACAAATTGTGATAAATGTCGTAATAGTATTTCAACTGCGCTGTTCAATACTATATTTAAGTACTGTTCTTTTAACAACTGTTTTACAAAAATATTTAATGAAAACAAGAATAAACTGTAGCAATCAACTGAAAAATTCAATAAAAATAGGATGTTTATAAATTCAAAGAATATGCGATACTGTTCTTAAATGTTTTAAAAGTATAAAGTATTGGTTAGTAAATGTTTTGTATTCAACATAAAATATTTTATAGAAGCTTTTTACCAGCTTTAATTTTTTTACGTTGAATACAAAACATTTACTAACCAATACATTATACTTTTAAAACATTTAAGAACAGCATCACATATTCTTTGAAATTATAAACATCCTATTTTTATTGAATTTTTTAGTTGATTGCTACAGTTTATGCTCGTTTTCATTAAATATTTTCGTAAAATAGTTGTTAAAATAACAGTACTTAAATATAGCTGATAAATATATATAAATATATAAATATATAGCTGATAAAGAAAAACAATTTTCTATGTTATTTTTCATTTTAATAGATATTGGATGAACGCTATTGATATTCGACGGAACCTAATTTAACAAAATAAATAACTCCAATAAATGTTTATGCTAATAGTTATTAAAAACCATTTGACTTAATATTATTATACAGTCAAGCAACGCTATTTCATTCACATTACAATTCGAATCTAATGTAATAAAATTTGTTTTAAAATAAGCTTATGCTCAATTCATTAATTTTTTGATTAAATAACGACTAAAACTATTCATTCAATACAATTTAGGCTTATGGAACAATTTATTGTATTATAATCTGTATATAAATAAACCACGACTATTAATTACAGCTTAATTTAAACAATAAAAATTATTCTATATCAAAACAATCTTGTTATATTCAATACAATCGTCTGTTTTTGTTCTTACCTTTTAATTTGAATTCATATAGATGAATAGTAAAGAAATATGGATTCAACACAGCTTATAATATAAAGTTATAGAAAAAAACTTATTTTAAAATATAAATTTTAGTTATAAAGGGATAAAAATAAATTATAATTTAAATTTTATGTGTTACATCACTAATTATAATAAAATCTTATTACTGGTAAATTTCCGTCACCTTTAAAATAAGTCACGAAATAACACAATAATATAAACAAATTTTAGATCATATTAGATACAATAAAATGCATTTGCTAATCAGCTAAATGATGTATAAAAAAAAGTTTATAATATAATATATATATATAGCTATAAGAGTAATAGTAGTTTGATTTCTATGATATAACTTATGGAATTCTTATACTCTTAAGATACTCTTAATTTTTTAATCATCCGATAAAAAAAAAATACTTATATTAATAGCTTAAAAACATCTATAATTGAAAATTTTTCTTAGCTATTAATCTTACTTAAATTTGTTTCATTTTTTATATTACTTTTATACGATTTATGAAAAATATATGATTCTATATAACAACGAGTAAATACCCTACATCTTAACGGATTTGCTTTCAATAGTTTCAATATTTGATAAGCTAAAATTATATAACTACTATTTTTATATAAGTATTTGCTGAAATAAATGAATTTAACGTTATTTCTTAAAAAATATTATTCAATAACCTTTCTTTATTTTTCTTTTATTTTACCTTCTCACCAAACTATTTAAGGTCGGTAACCCTAGTTCTCCACCTTGAAATGTCTCGATCATCTACATTTCTTTCACACATAATACATTTCTATACTATTCTCAATTATATAAACAAGCATAATTTCTTCAACCTTCATCTTACATTCGTTTCTTTTACTTTAGTTTTCTTGTGGTTTCTTACATTCGCTAACCCATATCTTCTAATAATAAATTAATGCCCAAACCCCTTTAAAATATTCATCTCATTCATTTTTTCTTGAAAATATGTCATTCTCAAGTAATCCATTGGTCTTTAGGCTTTTATCTTACAGTGTTATATATGTATTTTTTATTTTGTTTTTTTTTTTTTGTAGTCGCTTTACAGATTCGAAATGCTATTCAATAACTAAAAATAAATAACAATATTTCTTAGTTTACTTCCTAATAATCAACACCAATTTGTTTTCTGTTCGTACATGTATGTAATTTTCAGTAGATTGATTTAATAAATTACATTCCAAGAAAAAATATCGAACAATAATTTTAGTGAATTGTGAAAATCAAACTTTATTTCAATCATTCTGTTCATTTTGAAAGAAAACGCCCAATGTCAATATAAATCAAATATACCCTTAGTTAAAACCATTAGTTTTTAAACTTGATTGATATACAATAAACCAAAATAAATTAAGCAGTTTTCGGAAAGTTATAAAACTAAATAAAAAAAAGTATATTTTTAAACACCAATAAATAATTTGCGTAATATGTGTGATTAAAATGTAGTATGTTATTAAATTTAAATATTCTGTTATACAATTCGGGATTTTTAAACAACATATAAAGTACTCAAATGGACATAAATTAAAAAAAAGAAAGTTTTTAGCAATATTGAGCGAGTGAATAAAATAAATAAAAAACATGACTTTGTACAAAAAATCAATTTTGTCCGGAAATTATGTTATATGTTCGTACATAAAAAAAAAACAATTTGAGTATCATACATTTTAATAGATAGGTATAACGAAAGAAAAATGTTAAGGTATATTGCACAATATCATTGAAAAATAAATAATCGTTAAAAATCCTTAAGATTATCCAATGACGTATTGTATTTAGAATCAAAACAAAAGACTAAAATTGATTTCAATAAAATCAAATACGTTGTTAATGGCATCATTTTTTCAGTGATTTTTAAACAAAAGCAATTTTAAAAACACTATAATGCTATTTAACTAAGTATACAATTTCCAATCGATTTGTACAGTTTTAAAATTTTATTACTAGTAAAAGTGGTTGTAAACGTAACTATCAAAAAAAAAAAAAAAAAAAAACCACCCACTGGTGTTAATCCAATACGTTCCTCATTTCACTTTAGAATATCTAAAGTGAATAGTTTAAAATAATTAAACAATATTTAATCAAACTCACGTTTACTAATACTCAATGTTATTGATACAATTTTTTTATGGAATCATAAAAGTATAATTTTTCATCGCATATAGCAGTACATAAAAACAATTATACTATACATCAGAGATCGGACACGTGAAGCTCCGGAGGTTGTAGATTATATTATACTTGCTTGAAACTAATATAGGTTCAATTACGTTTTGGTCTTTAAGAAAGTACATTATAGATTTTAACGTGGAATAATGGAATGAAAATAGGTGTTCAAATAGGTGTTTAAGTGTGTATACCGTTGAAACGACCACACGATAGAAGAAGAAGACCGTTGAAACGTTGACGTTAAATGCCGATGAGTTCGAATGCAATTTACGTTATGAAGTCTGAAGAAATTGAAATCTTTAGTTTGTGCTCGCTGAAAACAATACAATAATTTATGTTGTATTCCTTTTTCAATTGTTTAAATCGTATACGTAAAAACGGCTTACTTAATCGGGTGACAAAAATTAACGTTTTGTTTTATTTACGATTTCTCATTCAGATTTCTTGATCAATACTCGTGGATTCGTTGCGTAACTTATTTTTATCTAACACATTATAATATATATATATAAACATGTGACTCGTGAGGGGACCGATAAATTGCTCTTAATTGCAATAAATAAACAGGCGGCTAAACGGCTAAACGTAGCAAGGCGGTGTGCTGTTACGACCGGTGTGAGACGCGTGTGACGGTAGCCGTTACCGTCGCCCCGAACGACATGCACCGGAACGGAACGGTAATACGCCTCTGCGTACAACAATAATATAATAGCGACGGATAACAATATAATTCGCCTCGGCCGTTCGCGAGAAATCGACCAAAGATCATCGGCACGCGAGACACTTGTGATCCGGTCGGGTAGACAATATAAAATGTATAAAAAATAAAAATAAAATCCGTTCGAAAGGATTTTCGCGCACAACGTTGTAGCAGGACTAAAATGCACGCTAAATTATACATATGCGCACCTAATACCATACATGAATTCAATGGAATACATAAAAAAAAATAAATACACGCATACACTAGTGTAACCTGGGTGGATTTTCTCGTCAAGTTGAAAAAGCTCACTCTTTTTTTACTAACTCGTAAACATTTATTTATTTATAGAAAAAAATAATTCTACTGTGTTAAAAATAAGTTCTTTTTTTTTTAATTGAATACATACGTCTTTTATATAAAGCTATTTTTGATTCTATTACAATCCAGGAATAGTGCACTCAACATTTCTACAATTATAACTACGATTATTTTCAAAAAAAAAAACAATAATTTATAGAAAAAATATTATATTTTATAATTTAATCCCTAGATATTATACTCTAGAACAAAGAGTAATATCATCGAGCCTCAACAAACGGAAAATTTATAACCCAATGGATTGATTAGATATAGATTTATATACTACGAGTTCATAAAATATCAACATTCAACCCGAGTTTTATTAAGATAAATTTTAATCCACAAATACAAATAAACAATAATAGGTAAAGTTGAATCTTTATTTTTCTATGCACAATAATATACATTTTAACATACTTAAATTTTTCAATTTATTGTAGTTTATTTATAAATTTTTACTATTCTCAGTAACTAAAAATAAAAATAACCTTCAACTTTTAGTTGGTTAGCCTATGAATTCTGAAAATATGTACAAAATATATAGTTTCGGAAAACAGTGAGTTATATGCTATTTCATTTACACAATTTATGTACTATAAATATCCTTAGACCAAATGAACTTTTGTTTGAACTACACTTAGTTGCAGTAACATATTCATGTATAATTTATTATTGTACTTCATTACAATATATATTTTAATAGAAATATTATTTTATGTTAAAAAAATGTTGTTGTAACTGTTATAAATAATGAATAATCATTAATAATTATGAATAATGATATCTATAAATAATGATCACTGTATTATATTGAAAACATCAAAACAATTTGAAATCAATAGTAAAGTAAGAAACCCAGATAATAAATATGAAACATAAAATTCTTTCTTATGTTTAAATATAATATAACAAATTTATTTTTCCGTAATAATTATAATATTCTATGATATTGTTTATATTATATATATACATAAATATACATCTATATGCTTTAGTATAAGCCTACAGTATAGTACACATTGCAATCATTCATTTATCAATGATAATAATATAGGGTTATTTTTAAAATTTATAGTCAGTAACTATTTACTAAGAATATATACAGTTACCTAATAACAATAAATAATTTACATTTAATTAGAATAATATTTTATGTAGTTACAGTACAAGTAGTAGAATTTTACTTTGTAAATTTTTACATTCAATATAAATATATTAAAATTTAAGGATTTACAAAAATAACATTAAAACAAAATTATTATATAGAATATATAAATCTGCTGAAAATTTTTTTAAATAATAATTTTTTATAAAGCGCTATAATTTTAGACAATAAAATAGGAAAATTTCAAATAAAATAATAAACGTAAATAGGAAATTTAATTATAAAAAAATAAAAATTAACTGAACATAAATCATACACCTCAAATATAGAACTAAGATTGAAATGCTTCAACAATGCAAAAATCAAAAGTAGACAAGTCTTCTTTTATAACATGTTATTGATTTTACAACCAATGTACCTTAAGCTGTAATAACATTTAATTGGAGGATATACTCAATTCTAAAAATTCTGAAAATAGGAATTTAACATTCAACTCAGCAAACTGATTTGTACTTACAATAATTTAAAATAAAACTAATAATTTGATGAATTATAGAATAGATAAAAATACACTTAAAAATACCTAAAATAAATGTGATACAAAATATATAATTTCGAAGTATTTAGTGTGTGAAAATAAATTAATCCATAACAGTTAAAGGACGTGAATAGATCATTAAATAACACTATGTAAAGAATGGCGAAATTTGAATTTTCTAATATTTTACAAAGATATAATATTATTCATCTAAGGAACACTAAATGCAAGACTTATTTATTTGCTAATAATTATTGGTAACTTAAATTTAATATTTTTCTGGTAAATTATTCATAAAATCATGATAAAAGTTTATTAGGTTTTCTTTTTTTTATCAACATTTAGGACTACATCGATATAGAAAATAAAAAATTGTTTGTATTTCTGTGTTATATAAAAAAATTTAGTTGTTGTTTCTTATATTTAAGTACTATATTATATTGTAGTAAATGCAGAAATAATAGAATAGACGGAGTAAAAGCTAATTGTTTTAGTTAGTAAGCATCGTAAAGTCATGAATTAATTTATTATAATTCACTGCTTTTTACCATTTACTATTTTTTTATTCACATACCTAGTGTAATATAATAGTGTATAAAAACAAAATGAGATATACACTGAATAATATTTTAAATACCTGAATACCAGTAGTTACTTTTTGAGTATAAATACTTAATCAAACTAAAATCGACAAATCGTATATGTGAATATGTTCAAATAATAGTGTATTAATAGTGTATTATTTCGTATTTAAATAAGCTTAATGTTGTTATTATTATTATTAGCATACATAATTATTATTTATTATTATATCTATCTATATAGAGCAAAAATATTATATGAATATGATATTAATTATATTAATTATCATATACAAAAATATTTTCATCGATGGTAAAATTCAATTTTTGTCAATTATTATTTCGACAAAAAAATTCTTTAAAGTGTACTCAATATCTACTATCAGTAATTAGTGTACATGCAATTTATGGAATGATTGATCAAACAACAACTACAACGTTATTATTTCACTCCAATGGTAATTTTCTAGCATGAATAAAATATAAATACTAGATCGTATTTCGATCGTCTGTAGATATTATATGTTTTCATTCATCCAAGAGGGGATTGTGTCGAGAAAGTCGCGTAAACGGATGTTTACAGCAATTTAATTATTATTATATTACTACTTATAGAAACTAAATAATAAATTTTTTTTATGGAAAGCCTATTCCTCTTCTACAACAATATTCATCTCAGAATTAATTTTTCATATAATATATACACGTGTAGTTATTCCCATTATTCATATATTTTTGATATTGTGTTAGGGTTTTTTTTTTTTAATAGTTACTGTTATATTTACATTTTAACATACGAGTAGTATTATTAACCTATACATATATACGAAAAAATTGATTAAATTTAATATAAAAAAATAAAATATATTAATACAAATTTTAATTTATTATCACTTGATTATATTAATTCAAATTTCTATTACAATATAATTTATCATATTAATTTTTAAATATTTCAAAATCATTAATAAATCAAAAACAATAACGCATAATGCAAACTATTATTATAATTAACTAGAACAATAATTGTAAAAAAGAATTTCGAATACAATTCTGTAATTATTTTCATCGGTTTATTTGTTTGCATATTAATCATTACTTAGAACTTACATGAATAGTACACAATTTAATTATATCACATTTGAATATATCGATATTTTTTATTTCTAGCTAAAAATATTAACAACATTAATGCAATCATAGTAATCAAAAAATTACCTGTGTACTATATTACGTCATAATAGTATAAGTTAGTAAAATTATTTATTTTTTTAATATTTATTTAAAATTAACAATATAATTATGCATAGGTACATTATATTGTAGTAATATACCAATATAAAAATTAACACACAGTTAAATTTAAATTTTCATATAATACAAGTATATTTAATATTAATGAAAACCTAAGTATTACAATGGTTATGTTATTTTCATTTAACTGTTTTTTGTATTATATTTATGCAATAGAAATAAATGAACATAATATTTTTGGTCTAATTTTCAAACTCATAAATCTTATTTATACTTCAAAAATATAATAACATTACAATCAACTCAATTTCAACACTATATATAATAACACGTTAATTCTCTATGAATATCCAAGGATATTTTTTAGGTACCACCAATTCCTAAAAATTTAGGGACAAATATCCCTCTATCAAGGATGATATCGATTTTCAATAATAATCTATAGATTTTCATACCTTGGTCAATTTCTATATCACTAGTTTTTATATAACTTTAAACGTAGTACTATTCTTTGTTCAACTAATCTAGGCATTAGTTTAATGTAATTTAAATCTTTATTTTATTGATAGTGTTTTGTAATATTGTATTCCAATACTTTTCTCAAAATCCATATGGCGTATATTAAAAAAATAAATAAATAAATATTATAAAAATATTTTAGGCATCAGAAACAATAAAACTCTCATGTAAACGTATATGAAATTATTTATTTGACGATTTATACATAAGTACTTGCTACCATTTCATAATAAAATACTCTAAATGTATCTTTTAGTACAAAAAAGTTTTTAATTTTTTTATTATCTTAACTTTATAATTTTTTGAGTTCATTCTGTAGTAGGTTAAAATTTTTAAAATTAAATAAAATATTGGCTAATCAACTGCAATTAAACGAGATCAAAATACCTTCCGATCGAATCGAATTGGGCGAAATAATGGAATAAATGTTCGTATTTCGAGTTATAAAATGATAGTCGATATAATATTACAATACGGCGACTATATAGTGCGATTTCTGCAGCAGTATATAGGCAGATGAGCGCTATTTCATTTTGACCGGTGTACAAGAGTACACCAAAACGAATCGATTAATCTCGATCGGTTTCCAGGCGTAATCCTGCGTGTAGGTAGATGGTACATAAAATGTATACGTGTAAAATATATATATATATATATGTATAGGTACAGTGTGAACGTTTATATTGTTGCCCGATGACACAAACAAATAATATAGGTAACGGGCGAACGGAAAAACCTCGGCACACCCTGTGTAATTGCACGGAATATATGAATCGTCGTGTTCCGAATCGGGCAAGAGAGCGAGTGGAATAATCGACGGGAAAATATCGTTTGACTACACATTTTAAATCCGTAGTACATCATTGGTTATTTTTTAAGTCATATGCAAATCGTATTGTTATGATAAGTAACATTTTGTAGGTCTCGTATATAATGCATTCCCGGGCAACAAGTAAACACGATTCAATTACCCATGCGTATTGCACGTATCAAATGTGCAAGAGAATTGTTAGCTGGCATTAACTAAAATATATGTTTGTTGCTTTTAATGTACCGTGTATATAATATGCGTGCATCAAAAGCGCGACGATTCCGAATGCCGTAATAATAACTGTTAATTAATCAACTTTCGATACTCCACTGTTCTGTAAATGAAAATCCGTTTACACTCGAATACATTAATACCCCACAAGCCAAAATTATGATAATTGTATCCCGTTCGCCCCACATACGGTAAAATGTCTACGTATAGCTCGATCGCGGTTGTGCTTAGTCTTAAAAAACAGACGCTTATAAGCATTTTTTAACATATCAAACAACCAAGGTCTATAATATAGTTCATGTCTTTTTTTTCAATGAATAAAAAAAGAAAAAAGTATAACAGCCCAGGAAAGACCGAATTGAAAAAAATGGTGCAACGCTATTTTATACTGTTAATTTTTTTTGTGCTCACCTCGTGTAATTACGAATGTAAAACACGGTACGTCTCGCTGCACCGGAAATTAGCCGTCCAAGGATTTCGTACGGAATGACAGTATGCAATAGACGAATATTAAAATTTTCAATACGGCTATTTATAAGCACAACACATACATAAACACTCACACACACGTACTCACGTTCATTGTACAAATAATTGAGTACTTACGTGCTCCGGAAATGTAGTCTTTATTATAATTTTCTGATAAATTCAAAATTGAATGTAGTACTATTTCCTACAAATATTTACTGTATATTAGTGATGGGTCGAACTGTTCGAATCTCGAACCAAACCGAACCTTTGATGTTCGGTTCGGTTCGAAATTCGAAATCAGCATGAAAAAAAATCGAACCGAACTATCAAGTATCTTTTACTATTCGAAAATCGAACTTGAAAATATTTTTCGAACCAGATTTACTGGCCACGATAGTTCGAAAACCAAATATACAATTCTACAAAAGTTATTTTTGAGAAATAAAAATTGATAATGATTATTTTGAAATAATTAGACTATTGGCGATAGAAACTGATTATCTGTAAAGGGCACGTTATACATTATTTATAATAATAATGTTATTTTTCCAGACGCATGTTACACATCCACCCTCCGCCGATCAAAACATTAATAAGTTACTTATCACCAATATAAGAAGTGTATCTACATCCATAAATTAGCTACTTTTATTTTTATCATATTTATTGTAGAGGTTAAAATCTATTTTGGGTAAATCCATGGTAATATTCCGATACCGCGACTGTGCTGTTAATAAAAACATGTTTACAACTTACGTCTTTATAAATTCTACTAATCATTCTATATTTGTGAATTATAGTTATTATTACTAGTTTTTTATATATTATTAAAATATACTGATTGTATTGTCATATTACACTCAATACTCAATACACAATGAATATTTTATAAGCTATAAGACAACACGATTGAGCACAATACTGGTTTTGAAAAATAATAATAATAATAAGAAATTATCTAAAATTTAAATGTATTGTAAATAATACAATTACTTAGACTTAAAAGTTAAAATGTAGAATAGGTAATACGAAAATTTAAAATACAATAGTAATTAATAATCATGGTTGATTTAATTTTTAGGTAGGTACAATGTACATGATAAAAAGTATTGAGTTCGAGTTCGAGTTCGACTTAAAATCATAATAGATTCGGTTCGGTAGAAAATATGAAGGTCCGGTTCAGTTCGAGTTCGAAAAAAATAATTTAAAGCTCAGTTCAAGTTCGGTTCGATTTAAAAAATCAGGGTTCTACCCATTACTACTATATATGCATTATTACTCACATACGTGTTGTAAATACGCTAGTCCATATTTTAAGTTAGTAGGAATTTTGCCGAAATTTAATATAAATCAATAAATCATTGAATCTAATATTAAATTTTACAAAATATAGTTGAAAATAAACTTTTAAAGTTAATCGAACAAAAAAATTAAATATAATGTATTTAAAAATAAAACTATAGTTTCATTAAATGTATAAAAATACAAACCAAAGAATTATTGTTTGCTTTATTTATTAAAGCAAATTTTAATAATAATAGTACGTAATTTATTCAATAAATTTATTTATTCTTTGCATTTTCATTGTTTGCAAAGGCTACTATAATTTTTTTACTAAAAAATATTCATTTTTTTTGTTGTATTATAATTTTACAATATTTTATTTTGATTATTTAATAATAATATCAATAACTTACAGCAAGACAGTTTGAAAATTATAATCTATGATTAAAAAAGTAAAACTGTTAAAACATACTTGAAATGCTTGGAGGCGTTTCATGTTTATCTATGTAATTTTTATTTAAAAATGCATTAATTAAAACCTTTAAATCAATATTCATATTCATAAGCAAAGTCGTTATTTAATAAATAACTGTACTTTCTGTTTAAAGAGCAGAATTACCACAGAGAGATGCATGTAATTTACAATCAAAGTAATTATGTAATGAAATTGTGTAGTAAACAAAAATTAACATGAAATTTAAATTAATAGTAGTATAAACCATCAATGACATGATATTATTAAATAAACCTTGTAAGTTATAAACAATAAAGTTTTATATAGTGATACACCTAAAAACATTATACTCGTTGATATGTCTCCATTGTAGATCTATTATAGAAGTACGTCAGTATACACTTAAGGTGATTAAAGTTAACTATTTTAAAACTAAATATAAGTATAACAATTAAAAAAGTATACTTTGATTTTCTCATACTTTAATGAGTCTAACGTAATAAATTTGAATTATTATAAAACTAATGAATTCGTTCACATTATTCAATGTTGCTTACGGACTAATTACAATTTATTCAAAAATCTAACTTTAAAAACAACTAAACATGTAATCCCATTGGAATAATGTATTAAACAAAGTTTTGTGTATTTAATTTATCGCCCATTGTAAACTTTCATCTTGACTGCTTTTTACGTTTTACTCTAAACCGTTACGTTTGATAGTATTCCCTCTTTATAATATTGACTGTTGAATAAAAACTGTGTATCACTACGAAATGACACTAGCGATGATAACCTATACAAGGAAACTATTCGCACCAAACTAGACCGTAGATCCGTTTATGATGTATCACGCTTCTGTTCCGACTAGTCACGAAATTGAAAAACGTAAGCATATTAAACCCGTTGCAAATATATTTAAAGAAAACAAACCATAAACCAAATAACATGAAAATATTCAACAAAAATATTTATGTAAATTCTATATTAGATAAACCATAGTAATTTTAAATCAAAATCAATACATATATTCATTGCAGTCTAATTCTATACCAATAATTATAAGTAAATAGTATAGAACTTATTTCAAATGTTAAACACAATGTAACACCAACTAAAATGTAAATAATTATATTCTGGAAATGAAATAGTAAACAAATTGGTTAGAAAAAGTAAGTTTGCACGATGAAGATTTATTGTATTATACTATGCGATTTGATTTATTTTCACTAGGTGCGTACAGATGACGTCAATATAATGGCGTGACTACAATCAAATAATGATAAAAATGTTATCGTTTACAGAAAAAAATGCGAGAAAATGATACGGAACGAAGAAATCAAAAGAAAATGAGAAATTATATCAAAACAGTCAAGTTAGACAAGAGTTAAGTTTCTAAATGGAGAAATAATTTTAGGCGAGTTTTTCTACAGTTTAGGATTTTTAGAGAAGTATACCATAAAAGTAAATTATGTTTTCTCCATTAAACACCCCAATTGATACTCTGTTATAATAAATAAAAAATATAAAACATTAGTTAACTCTAGTATTCTTGAGTTATTAATTTGGTAAGATAAAACTGATGTAGATTGAAAAAACCTTTTTTTAAATATACCGCAATCAAGTTCAATAAAAATTCTTTGGAAATCTGAAACCAAGTTTCCCAGCTTTTGACTACAAGAAAATTTACTTATAAAATCCAGAATTTGACAATACGAAAAATGTCCTGAAACAGCGTGTCATCGTATATAGGTATAATCGTATAAAGCCAAAACAGTTTATTTTAATTCGACGCAAGGTAGCTTTGGACCATTGAGTGTGTAACCAAATTTATAATATTATATAGGTATATTATAATATATAATATATTCCAGTGACTTTATATATATATATAAAGTTACTAGAATATATTCAATAAAGAGTAAATGCTAATATTATTATATAGCTACCAAAATAAAATCAATAAATGAAGTAAAAATTATTTTATTATTGAATATTTCATTTATTTATATTATACATATTATTGTTGTTCAATAAAAGTAATCACCCACTGAATTGCCGCTATCAGTTTTTTACTACTCAGATTATATTTTTATAGTCCGACAGTTAATACTTTACACGATAGTCAATAAAAATAAGATAATGAAGCAATTTTTAAGTACTCTTTTTTTAAGTACTTTTAAGTACGGGTCATTTTAAGAAGTGAACAAAAAGTGTGTAAAATGTTATAACAATAGACGATTAAAAAAATATAAATGTTCAGCTATTTGTATAATACGGCGTTCAATTTTTATACAATGGATACTAAAGGTTTTAACTTTTGAAAAGGTTTTCTCGGAACTTTGCATTTCAACTTTTTTTTTTGAGAACTATAATAGCATGCGTCTGTAATCTATGAGCAGTGTGAGCCTAAGTTATTTTTATCTTTGTAAGCAAATACTACAAAATGATATAATAATATAAAACAAAAAATTTGACTATTCCTGAGAAATAATTAGTTTTTTAATGTAAAAATCTATTTGACTAAAAGTATAATAATTATGGACAAACTGAAGTAAAAGGTGCATCTACTATCACTATGAAAATTCAATCTCATATTAAATGCTGCATTTGAAAATAAATTTAATGTCAGCTGTACAACTTCATTGCACGATAAATCTTATGTCATTTATTAAAATAATAAAATATAAAACTATTGTTTTTCGTATTAAGCGTTGAAAATAAACCCAGAAAATCGTCAATTTCTGTAATGGTCGTACAAAAAATTAAATTAAATTAAATTAATATTATTCTTCTTTTAATATCTATGGATTCCTTGCTCATTGCAATATTGTCCATTAAATTATTCTTTATAAACTCAATTTTTTAATTTCAAACGTAGAGATATTGCACTAAAATATTTTTTTAACTTAAATAGTTGTTTTATAATTTAATACACAGTTTTATATTGAAAATCGTAGTATTACTACTTGTATGATAGTATAAGAATCGTCATTTAACAATGAGTCCTTATTATTTATAATACTAGTATTAAAGATAAATTAAAAATATTTTTTTACTTTTCTGAAGTATTTTCTAGACAAAATAACTATATATTATATAATATGGATAAATTTTATTATGAAGGGGCATGCAAATTGAAAACATAATATATTTTCATCACGTTTCTAGAAGACGAATATATCATTACTCACAAGTCTGAAGTATTTTAAGTGAACAGGCTTAAACAAGTATTAATAAAAATGAAAAAAATCATGAAAAATCAATTATATTAATTTTTTAATGGTAATACTAATTATTACACTACGGTTTATGATTAAATTAAAATACATAAAAAAAGAATTTCTCTCAAGCTAAAAAGAATTAACATAAAATTGCATCATTTGTACCATACAACAGGGGGCTTTGTTTCTACTCTAGTATACATACACCACGTACATTTTATATTTTTGAAAATTGTTTACAAATAAAATATTGTTCAATTAAATTATAACAATAAAACATTTTAGGACTTATAAATATACAATGGATGGTCAACTAATAAAAAAAGTACTCATGAAAAAAATGAACAAAAAAGATTACTAGGAAGACCTAGGACCCGATGGATTGATGTAGTTTTCGAAGATTTGAAAGCCATAGACCAGAATGTGACATGTGAGTTAACTTACAATAGAGAGAGATGAAGAGACCTGTTGAAGGCAGCAATAGTCCTTAATGAAATGGTAAGCTGAGAAAATAAAAGAAAAGAAATAAATATATAATATATATATAATATATGTATATACAAATATTATATACATATAAATATACAATTATTTAAATCAAATAAAAGTTAAAAAAACATTTTTGTTTATACGGAAGAAAAAGAAAAATTTAAGAAAGATTGACCGTCCTCTTTGTTCAAATGAAAACTATTAGTAAGAGTCTTTTTAAAATAAAATATTGTAGTAGAGAACTGATTACCGTTAAATCCGAATAAATAAAATGCATAACTGCTGTATATATTTTAGAAATTCTAATGAATTTTGAAATATGCAAATACTAACGTCGTATAATATATAAATAAACCATTCAACGTCTTAAATAAAGATCCGTAATACATTCAATCGATCTAAATATAGTATACTATATACTATATTTATAAAGTATATGCAAAACATAAATGTCCGGTTTAATAAAAAATAAAAATATATAATTTTAATATTATTTATGAGTTCAATAATATCTATCATCAGTGATCAAATTATTCTACTACTACAGTGCCTCTAGTAATATACAATAATACATTGTTGTTATTTTATATTTATGAATGAGTTCCACAAGAAACAAAAATAGAAATGACAGGATTACGATTTACAATCGTTGATCTACCATAGTTATATTTGCATCGAATTTCACTTTAGTATATACACCATATTTTCTCAATACTCAATTTAAATGTTATTGTACTGTTACGTCATGGCAATTAGGCTAGTAAAATATTATAGATATCTAGTAATATCTTAAATAATTAACAATATATTATTATCATAGTATCACATAATTTAGCAGGTATCCTTATATTGTGATTCACCCCAAAACCGCAATAGACATTCAATTGCAATGCACAGTGACATAATACTTCATTAACACATATTTTATATTAGTAATCATCCAATCAATGCCAAATATAATTTGATACGTTATTCATATTATTTATATATCCAAATAACTGAAAATCTGCTAACATTTTTCAAATACATTCAAATAATAGATCAGATATAACCTTAAAATACTTATGCGTTTATCGAATGCATTGTAAATATGTATAGCTGTTTCGTACATTCACATATTTTTTTGTAAAAACTTAGTAGATAAGTAGATAAGTACACAGAAATGGTACAGTACATAATATTTTTAAGCGTTTTTTTCTTTTTTTTTATCAACACAAATTTCGTGTTATGCCGGTATCGAAATGAATATCGAATACATTTTTGTACGGCACATATCCAAAATTCGGATCTTTAATTGATATTTTTTCTAAGGAAATTATTTTCCAGTTTTTAAACACATTATTCTCAAAATCAACTGTACATAAGAAACCGTCCTACTTTCTCCGTATCTTCAATAACCGCAGTCAGCGACAATAATAGACAGTGAACAGAAAAGGGTCCTAACACACGTCAAATTCATCTATTATATATATATTACTTTATATAGAGAGGCAGTCCTACAATATGAAGTTATAATAATATTTAAGTAACGCAAAATCAATTAACATTGGACCGTTATCAATGATGATAAAAAACAACATTTTCCATCCAATGTATAGAATCTGAGTGTTTGACGCACTATGATGATTACACAACGATTTTTCATTTTTTTTTTCTTCAATTGTAGCGGTCTTCACGGCCCACGAAAATCTAATCGACATTGTCCTAATAGCGTTATTGTATATACGGACATGTCTGAATTCCGCAACGAAAATAACAATCTTTTTGTTTGTTTCTATTTTTTTAGTAGTCTGGTAGCACTATAATATTTTGTACTTCTCATAACGAACCTCAGTTGGTTGCCGCCGTTGACGTAGGTAATCCACAATAATTTTAATGTAAATTTGGTTTTATAGCAAAACAATCTCACACATACTTAACACAGATTTAAAAGCCACTTTTATTGTTTTTTATTATTGTTATTCAACCGATTAGTGTGTGTGTCAAATTTAATCAAAGAAATTTTTATTGTTGACAGTTTTAATGTCTTACTTTTTCCCTTACATCATGAAACACACCGTAATGATTAATGAATAGATTATCATAATAATCATAATTTAGATAATGACAAGAAGATATCATTTTTGTTTTAGTTCCCATTCCTTTATATGTACAGTACAGATTGTAACTTATCAGAATAATTTTACGCCGAAAATAATATTATAACATTTACATGGCATATGACAACATATATATAACGTTAATCTTCTTTTGATTAAGTAATTTAAAAATAAGATTCATTTGATTTCGTTAATTTTGATAATACTTGAATGGCTGAAGAATATATAATCATATTTTGTTCTTAATTCATTATAAAGACTTACCTTATTTTATACTTATGATTGATTATTATTTAATTGACGTACAATTTAATTAATTGATTAAATAAATAATTACAAATTTTTATTTATTAATTATATTGACCAGAGCTCTTGAATATTATAGAAGGTTTTCAAAAACATTCGATAATAGTCATATTCTTATGAATAATAATGAAACGGAAAATAAAATGCTCTATATTCAATAGTATATTATATAATATATATATATAAAATATAAATTATTATTTATATTTATCTTCTTATTTCTGCGATTATTTGGTAGATTAAATGTTATGGTTAAATAAATGGTATAAATGTAAACCGGTACATTTATACCGATTAAAAACTAGCAAGATCCTAATAGTTTATTATTTTATTAGTATTTTATTTAATTCTAGTATTGTTTAAACAATTATATAATTTAATAATTAGATAGTTAATTATATAAGTAAAATCATAATAATTAAATAAGTAGTTATAAGGAGTGGTTGATATATCAACTTAAATAATATAAATTTAAATCAGATTATTTTGTGATTATTATTTTAGTTGATTTTTTTTTTTTTGAAAGTTTATTTAAAATAACTATGTAACTTCAGTTTTTGTAATAAATAAGCAAATATAAATCTAACGAAAAACTAATTTATTGAAAAATGAAAATCTGACACAAACAAATTCAAGGATAATGAAGTGAGAAGTTTAATAAAAAATAAATACGAACAAGTTAGGTTCCCTATTTACAATCCTAATTAGTAAATTACCTTTTTATTTAGATATTTCACAATCCACCTCATAAATCATAAAGATGTACTTTAATTTCAAATGTATTATGCACTTCTGTTAACATCGAACAAAATCTTTTTGTACTATACCTACTCGTATTTATAACATAATACAAAAATATAGCTGATAAATGTACGGTTGAATAACTTAACATTCTTAAAGTAAATATTACAACCTATTATACTTATTATAATTATTACCTATAATTTTAATTCGTTTAAACAACAATTTAAAAATTATATTGAATTATTTGTTTTTTGATCAAGATTAGTTACATCTTAGATAAGAACTCTGAAATTTATTAAAATATTTGAAAAAAAAGTAAATAAATCATAGTACCACAATGCAGGGGCATATTTATGAGGCACCGAGGGGGCCCGAGCCCCCTCCGAAATGAAAAACACCATTGTTAAAGATTGTCTAATAGTGTTATAGTAATTTTTTTTGTAATAGTGTACTTTCTCCTTCTCTTCCACCCAAAAATCAAATACATAATCGGTCTCCTCCGAAATGAAAACCTATTTACGCCACTGCCATTTAAAAGTAAAAATCAGTAACAAAAGCAGCAGTTTAGTTCAATATCAAAATCAACAGGTTGTCATATTTTAAAATCTTAATACAAATAAGATAATAATTAGGGACCAGATTTATATGCACAAAAAATCCTCAAAATATTCTTCTAAAAATGCTGTAATATGCTATAAAATATGTATTTATTTTTAAATTTGTACTTAAATATTCACTTAAAATATTGTTTTAAATGATGTACAAATATGTGAAATGTAATATTAATGTAAAAATAAGTATTAATTAATACAGTATTATAAAAAGTATAAAAAGCTTTTAAAATATTTTGTCGTCAAGTCGACACTTGAATTCTATATTATTTATCTATACATATATGTATATATCATACATATGTTGTATATGACTATAATATGGGATATGAGTATGTAATCTTATCTTTGGAAATAACGACCGGTCGCAATTTTATCGATATTATGTGTCTGTGAACGTGAAAATACGACGAAAACAAATATATGTGCTATTAATAATAATATGCACTATAAAACTACAAATATGCATTGAATATGCATTTAATAGGTAAAAACATTGAAACATGCAAAAATAAAATTAGTGTTATTTTAATAAGAAATATCTAAATCGGGGACAATGCTCATCAGATTTCAAAAAGCTTATTCCAATCCATACATGCACTTTCATATAAATTCGGTCCCTAATAATAACTATATCTAAAAAAACTAATTTACAATAAATTGAATATTCTGATAAAATTATCCATTAACTTTAAATAACAATAGTATAACCTTACCATTTATAATTTTAAAGTTCAAAATAAACAAAAATATAAAAATACAACTACTAACAAAGTATAAAATTATCTATAATTTTTTTTAAAATCTGGAAGTTTAATTGAATGATGATTATTAATTTATTTTCTGTCTTTTATAGTAATAGTACTAATGTTTTCATATAAACGATGCATTTATCTTAACTTATTTAATATTGTAATGTTAACTTTACATATTTATTTTGTATCATTCAATTTAACTCTTTTGACGAGAACTAAGACTAACACGCGAAAAGAAAAACACTAATTTTATCTAATAAACAAAATTATACAACTTCGAATTAAAAACAAAGAGAATCGTTATAACTTTTTATTACTGTTTTATTACTTATTTCTTTTTTTGCGTAATAACACGTTTTTTATAAATGATGAGATAAAAATAAATAAAAATACTATGATTGCAACTAATTTTTGGGTATATCGGGCGACAAACAATAGTTGAATCCTATGGATTAAGATTATAAAATCATGTCCAAAAGATGTAGGAAAACAATTTAAAAAAATTTCAAAAACACATAATTTGTAATGCGCTTTGAAGTACAAAATATATATTCATCTATTTATTATTTATTCTTTAGCTAAGGAGCCTTTTGCCTTTCTAGAATATATTAATATTGATAAATTACATATCTATGTATAGTTACTTATTTAATACAATACATGAAATGACCAATAAAATACACGATTAAGGACACATATACCAAGTTTTATTATTTCACATTTAAACCAAACAAGAAAGTGGCCCATTGAATATTTTTCGTTCAGGCCGAATATTTACAAGCCATATAATATATTATATTATTATGTTGCTTTCGTGATAAGTCTCATAAGGCCTTATAGAAATGGTACGTACAAGAAAATACATCAGGCAGTAAAACTTATTAACATCGCGTTAAATTCTTTCTCACAATTAATCCAATGTAGCAGACATAAGCAATATAATTTTAAATCCTACAGCCACAGGATTAAAATAATCTTCAAAGATATACCTAACCCCTGTAGTCCTTCTTTAGTATCGCATATGTAGTATGGACGATATTGTGTCGACAGTAAAATATTGAGTAGAATTCACACGTCGGTTGTTTTTCTTTTGCGACGTTCACTCTCATAGATCTCGTACTGGGTACCAGGTATATTTCATACATACCGTTAGACAATATTACCCATAATATAATGTATCGAGTACCTACTAATTAAAACGTCCTGTTTGTCCGCGAGCACACGCACTTTACGCACGGTCGATGTGGATTTTTCAACTCTGTGGTTTTCCTTCTGCGTCACGGCACAACCACTACCACAGCTACAACCACCGACTCCTACTTCTCCTTCTCCTTCTTCTTCTTTTTCTTCTCCTCTTCCTTATGTTCCTTCTGCTGTTCTTCCTCGACGGGTCGGCAAGTACCGCGAACAGTTAACGCGGTTTTCCAACGGGACCACCGCCGCCAGCCGGTCGAGAACACCTGTTGATCGACCGATTTGCTTTTCGCTACACGTATTCGTGCACGACGAGGGTGTATAACGCGATGTGATGTACACGCACGGAAAACACAACCGAACCGAACGCGAATACGTCACGCGCTTCGTCGTCGCGCCGTACACTGCACAGACGGCACCGGGAAAAGTTCGCGAAGCGACAACGGATTCGCCGACAGGTCAAACCGATTGAAAGACACTAACGGTTAGCGCCAATGATTGTCATCGATTGTTGCGACTGTGTCTGCTACCGCGGTTCGTCTGCCCGACCACTGTATCGGCGGCGATCACGTGCGCACTTGGTGAGAATATAATATCGCGTGTACGGCGTGCGCGTGTATAGTACCTGTATGTGAACGTGTACCGCACCCGCGAACGAGCGCCGCCACTGTCCAGAACCGTACGCGATCGGCGACTGGCGCGTGTAGCACGACGACGAGCGCGTGTTGTTCGGTCTCCGCGTGCGGCGGCGGCGTAGCGCGTCCGTGTTCCGCGCGAGTAGGGAAACAGCGACGGCGGATTGGACGTGCCGCCACCGCGACGTAACGTCGTCGTGAAACACCGTCATAGATGTACCACCTAGTCATACCGCGTACCGGGGATAAGGTCGAGTTGCATTTATCCTTCTCGTAATGCGCTCGGGTCGAATGTAGTTTTTTCGGAAACATTAACTCTTTTTTTTTTTTTTTTACAAGACAGAAGTTTATAGAAAAAAAAAAAAAGAAGAATATAACACTATAATAATAGTAATACGGCTTTCGTTTACACACGTTTTCGTTACAATCACAATTTTTTCGTCCACCAATACTATGAACATTTCCTCTATCTGGTGCTATCGGTTCGTCGATAAAATTACGGCATCATCATTAGATTAATTATAAAGGTAAAAATATCATAATTTCTTTTCTCCGAAATCGGCCATTATTTACTTGTATTTGACGCGATTCTACCGTCTCAACTTCATTATTATATAAAATACGATTTAACTATACCCATTGACAAGGGACATACTGCAGATCAGAAATTCAGAATACAATTTGAATTGAGAAAATTACTAAGATTTGAAACGTTACGCTTGCTGTTAACATAGTTTGCAATACAACGTTCACGATTGAAATATGATTATAATCATAGGTAAAAACATACAAGCTCCGGTTTGATTCCTGATATGAATCGAAATATACGTTAAGTAATGTTGGTCAAAGTCGGTTGAATTAAGCAATCGATGAGTAATTCTTCGAAAAAAAAATTTCCTTGATAAGCAGTTAACTATTTATTTAGAGTAAAGTAGTCTAGTATTTAGAGTTATTTAGAGTAAATAACGTAAGTGCATGGAATAAAAACGACCATAAGAGACGTGCAATACATAGGTAGTACGATCCTAATAGTACTATCATAGTACCAGTTTATCTGAGTGTAGTGTATTATTATATGTATGTTTTTTTATTTATCTACAATATTATACAATGTGTTTGTCTCAAATTTCTGCGGATGAATAGCTATTTCATTGCTATTAATTTCGAAATTTGATCAAATCAACAAGCACAAGTGATTGGATAAATCCGTTGTAATAATATAGTGAAATAATGAAATAAAAACCATGATGTTATATTAATATACCTAACAAGGGCACCCATAGGAAAATTCTCAAGGGGGAGACAACATTTTAATTTATCAATCTATTCAAAAATAGAAATAACCCACGATATAGGAAGGGGTTTACAATTTTACATTATACTATTACATTACATATATCAAACTGGAAACAATAAAATAATAATTATTTAACCAATTTATCATAAAAGTAATTAATTGAAATTTTTATTTAATTAATAATATAAATTGGACACTTAAAACATTAGTTATATTTATTAAAATATTAATTTACAAATATTATATAAATATTATGGTTGTGTACACACACACATATACATACCGTATTTCTGGAAATACGCAATATTTTAAGAATTGATAACTATCCATAGAATAGAACGAAAAAGCGTATTGTTATTTATAGCTAATAATCTGATTTTCTAAACTAAATAAATAGATTTTTCATAAACAAATTATAGATTTTCATATATTAAATTAAATTTTTAAATTATATTTAAATAAATATTTTCTGATTATAGTAAACAATTTTCCAAGATTTTTGACATTTTCCAGGGGAGGGGGGCATATGGGCTCCCTTGATACCTAAACATAATACATATTTATAAAGTATTTATACTAGTGACGAGAAATTTTTAGGAAATTTAAAAATATTCAACTCCTTTGCCTATGAGCAGAACTTTATTTATTGTCATTAACTTATTGATTAGTTTTTATAATAAAGTAATAAAATAAAACAAAAATTAGTAATATGTAAATCGCGATTTTATTGACTTTATTTATACTTGATAGTGAATTTTTGATTCGAAACCGGTCGTCCATTACAAATATAATAATACTCCAGGCTAAGCTTTTATGTGTAAATAAACAATAAATATAACAATATAATAATTTAAATACTAGAATAAAAAAATAACTATCTTATACTCATAACTTTTAATTTAAAGTTAGTTTGAGATTACATTTTTTTAATCGTGTATCGTGATGGTTGATCTCCCGCAACACTGTGTTCATCACATTTTAATATTACAATTACTCCAAATATATCTGGTAGTCAGGGTAGTCATATTGTATATTATTGCTGTATCTATTAAATTCTACATTCAAATAAATTACTAAATATGACCTTGGACAATTTCTAACCATAAAATACTTAACGGTTATATAGACCGATAACAATAAACTATTCTGATTTGGAAATTAAATGTATAAACACAACTATTTCGATTTAGTTGCATAACTCTGAATTAAGTATGCCATATGTGTGTATCATGTACAGTAATATCTGTTCTAACAGTAGAAGTCCATTAAATTCACTAACTGGAGAACAACTAGACAAGGATTTTCATTTTACACTCGTAAAACTAACAGTGTAACAAACTGTTAAGTTTTAAAATATATTAATTTACCCAAAATACAACCGCGGTTCAACTACTTGTTGCAGTATTACATAATTTTCTAAAATATTCAATTTCAATGCTTAGTTCAATATCTTACGTGTCTAAATTTACTATCGAAAAACCATTTTTTTTTTTTGTAATTTTGAATATTACGCAAAATACTATTTACCGAGTAATTTTTATTCTCACTGGTATTGAGCAACGGTGATAAAATTAGAAGAGGAGTGTTTATATCCTCACGAATTGTGTCCGTTTTTTAATCAAATCTATCGTATATTAGTTTAAAGTTTCATTATTTCAAGTTCTAACAAACGATATTTACGTGCAAAAGCAGCTACCTATTTAACCCTTTACATAGCTGTAACCTATTATTTACCGAATTATTTTAAATTTATATATGATATAAATATCAAATGTGATATTAATAGTTCATATGGAAATGAGGATACTCAAATGCACATAGTTTTCTCACACTGAGGAGACACGACTGAGGAGCAATTTTCAAAAGTTCTAATTTCTCCCAAAAATAAAATCTATTTTAACTGTAAAACCGTTTGTAAAAACTCTTATGTGGCAGTTAAAATGTACAGTAACATTTCATCACTTTGTCTTTCAACAATTATCAAACTATAAGTGCATATATACTCTAGTAACAATAAGTATTCTTATACGCTCACATTAAGAATACATTTAATATTATGTCCTCTTTTAAACGAATTATTAGTCGCAATCAGATTTTCTTCAGTTGAATGTCTATATATAACTATAGTTATTACTTATTATAGGAACTTACTTGTTATTACATAATAGACAAAATCGTTATTGTAAACATAATAATAAATATCTACACAGTATCTAAAATTGAACACGTAATGTATTAATGAAAAATTTATTTGTAACTCATTATTGCATAATTTTAGAACTTGGATCAAAAAAGGCAATGTAACTTTTTTGGTGAAAATGAGTTTAATATATTATTATACATATACATGTTATGTATTATGCATATCATATACAATTGCATGTGATTTTTCTTGGTAAAAAATTTAAATTAATCAAAACTGATCAAAGTGAAATTGGCTCTTTTTTTGTTTAAGCCCCATAATAATACATAATTATTGATTAATATTAATTTTTACTATTATGCACAAATTATTAATGAGTGATGATTACTTACAATAATATTAAGACATAACATCAATGATAATTATATTAATTATAGTATATAGATATGATCAAATTTTTTTTTTACATAACTTAACCCTTTGTTTATAAATTGTTGAAGTTAAATATAAAATATTATATAATAATAATTATATGGTGTAAATAAAATGAATTCGGTAAATAATATATATTGGCCCAACAATTATTGTAACTTGTCGAATAACAATAACTGATAATACAGTAGCATTTCAGATTTCATTTATTATGATTTAATAAACAAAAAGACTAAACACATTCAAGTTATAATATATTTATCACAGTATAAATTAAATTTTATGAAAATTTGCTGGATTTTTGAGGTTTGTGTCCGTATATGATGTAGATAGATCAGCGGTTTCCAAACTTGTTTATGTCACGCATCCCCAAAACAAAAATAATTTAATCCCGTCTCCCGTGAATAAATAAAAAAATATTTTTATTATTTTAATGTTAGCATAATATTATTTTTTTGTTACAAAAAAAAAAATTTATAATTATTATTATTTAATTTAATGTGAACAATGCGTTTGTTTTGAGTATATTATTACCTCAACATTTGGATCCAAATTTGTAACTACAACACGCATTTCTTTTTCAACATTAAGTTTGGACCGGTATTTGTATTTTAAAACAGTAAGTGCAGACATTTTTGCTTCATACAAATACGATGTTGCAAATGGTATTAATATACGCAAAGCTTTGTGGATAACTTCGGCATATTCATCTTTTGTTTTTCCAAAATCCTAAATGTGACAATGAAGAAAATTTAATTCGTAATAAAGAATCAGATGAAATGTCGATTAATTGTTCTTCCTCTATAGTTGTGATATTTAACATCAGTTTTTCAGTAAATGGATTTTTAATCAAATTATATTGTATTATTTCTTCTGGAAAATATTTTTCAAAATAACTTCTATGAGTCATCAAATTATCAGAATTTGTTTTGAACTTATTGGAATTGTTTTAAAAGTGGAAAATAAGTGGTTTATCATTTTCTTCAGTTAATTCCCAATGCTATAAGTTGATTTTTTGATTAAAAGCAATCACTTTATCATTCAGTAGGAGAGTATGAGTTTCCTTATTTTACAAAGATGTGTTGCAGTGCATTTTATAAGGAATTTTCACTAGGCGACAAAAAATGTTTTTCTCAAAATAATCAATATAATACCATAGTACAATTATAGTATTACATGTTTGTTTCACTTTATTTCGCCCAATCTTTCAAAATATTGTCGACAGAGTATAACCACTGGGCGACATTTATGTTAACTAGTTAAAAAATACACTGATGAGTGTATTACATTTTTCAAAGATCATCAAGCATTATATATATTATATATTGTATATATTGGTCATTAGGTACCGTGCCAATATACATTATAATATAAACCACATAATGACTGCGAGTAGATAAGATGAAATTTCAACAAAATTACCTTCAATCTAAAAATAAATTTACAGTTATGTAATATACAGTAAAAATATTTGCCTTGCACCTCCCCAATAAATGCTTATGATTTTAAGGGAAGTTCGCATCACAGTTTGGGAACCACTGGTGTAGATAATCCTTCAAGTAGAATTCGATAAACATATACAAGTAAACTGCAGCAGATTAGCAGCAATGGAATGGAATCAAAACGAAAAATTAAATGAATTTTGAAATTGTTCTCTTGAAATACACTACATGTTTGGAAATTGGAAGAGATGTTTTGTGTACTGAGTTGTTTCTTTGTCCTTACATGGATGTCTGTCGGGCCAACTCATAAAAATCATAGGTAATAAAATGTATTGTAAAAATGATTTCTGCCTGTGAGAAATTTATAGAAAACGCCACCAATATTTCAACAATGACGAGGATTAAGCACGCGTTCTTGGTCACGAAAGACCAAAGTCATCATAGTCAACACGAGGCCAAATCGATTTTTCGTGTCTCACTCAGTAATTCTTTTTGAAACACATCAACACTTCCGAATAAAATTAATTACTATTTCAATCCATTTCCTTGTCTGGAAATCCTGCCACGTTGTCATCATCGTATACCATGAGCGCGGTGGCGCAAGAAGAAGAATAGAAGGATTAATATCTCTCAAAAACTATTCATTTTTTTACATTATCTTTCATAGATATCATCATCGTGACTTAAACTTGGTAACATAAATATATAATTGTATTCAATATTGTTAAACAAGATCACGAGTATATTGAACATGCAATTGTAAATTAAAGTTATTTTTTGAAATTTGTAATTTATATTTGAAAAAACATGCTTCTATGTTTTGATGGAATAGTTTTTAAAAGTACTGTATTGTCAGCACAAAATATACAAATTATAATACGTGTTTTATTGGTTAGTAACTTGAATTGTCGAAAGCCATCCATTATCACATAGATACTAAATTATGTTTTTTTTAACAGTTTGTGTATTTAATAAGTTGCACATGTATAGTCAGTGTACTATATATTTAAAGTTTATTTTTCGGTTGCATAAATCTATATATATCTTAAGACGTTTGACTTTAAATCAATGTTTTCTTGTGTTAACATATTTTGAACGATTTATTAGCACACATTAATTATTTTCATTTAATTTCATTAAACATATCCAGAATATTTGTATCTCTTACTTATACATACGTATACATACATATGTATTACACTTCAAGTAATAATTATTTATCTAAATAAAGTTTTTATACCAATTATATGTGTGCAATATAGATCTAAAATACAAATAAATACAATATCTTCCTCATTAATTATGATGTAAATATTTTATGAAGTATTGTATTTGAAAAAAAAATGACCAAGCCAACAATCTCAATGTTAAATTGTTATATTTAAGTAATTTATTTATAAATAACTCAAATTAAGTAATTATTTTATCAGAAACAAGATATGTAAATAAAAACGTTTTATTCAGTCAAAGTTGTATATTTTTATTTTCAAAAATGTTTATTAGACTTTATTTTTTTATTGCTTTGGCAAGAAGCCATAAAGTTATTTTCCTACACAATTCGTTCTTAGACTGATATTCAGCTAAAAATATTAAATATTGAATACCATAAAAATATGTATTACGTAATTATATTATATGTTAAGTATTGTTTAGTAACACACTACTGGTACATATTGATTTTAATAAGATATTACTAAAATACTTGTTCGAATGTACCCACTAATTATGAGTATTTACTAAGTAGCAACTAAAATGTTTTTTATTTAAACAAATATAGTTACGAATACATTTGAATTATTTACTCCACAAATATTATATCATTGATTTTCATATAAATATAAGTAAAAGATAAATTTGGAACTAGTATGTCACGAATGAACTAACAAATATAACATTTTTTTATCACCCAATAACTTCTTCTCTTTTGAATTATCCGACCACTAGGACCATCCCGTCTTACAATCGATTCTTAAGCCATCTATATTCATTGCCAAATCCTTCCAGTTTACCCCACCTCCTAATTTTTCCACGTCCCTCTAAAATATATTTTTCTTTTTATTTATACTTTCTAATAACTATTTAATAATATTTAATAGTGTTTTAAAAATATAATTACTGTAAAAATGTAATCTTGTAATGCTGTTTCGTATACGATCTTTATAAATTAAATTTAAAAAAAATAAATAATAATAAATAAATTTTGCTTGCTTTAAAAAAATTAATTAAAAAAACATATTTGAATAAAAAAAAGGACAAACACTTAAAAAATATTTTAAGATATTCTGTTGTAATGAATTTGAATTATATGAGAATAATTTTATTCATAAACCGACGGAAATTAGTAATTATCGTTGCATAAAAAGTTATAATATTCCAAAAAATCTATAATAGAATACATTGTGTATTTTCAGGAATAAAACAAATACACATAGAATATTTCCTTTAGCTTAGAGAAACATTTCTCCTATTATATAATCCAATATAATATACTTTAAGTACCATAAATAACAAAATACCACCCCAAAGTTCAATCTGATTATCGGACGATTATTTGTAACACAAAGTTAATCTCTATTCCCTGTAGAGAGTTAGACTGTTCTACATTAGGTTTAACTTAAATAATGTGCAATTTTATAATATTGGTTATAATAAAAATAAATAATACATTATACTTTTGAAAATGTTCATAATTACAAAAAATAATATTTGATAATAGACTTAGAACAAAAGATTTTATTTTATCGATTTTCATCTGTCATTTAAATTAATATTTACCTCAGTAACTGTTTTTTTTTTTTTAATTTCCCTTTGTTCGCACATTACAGCAAAGCGATTACATAAAATTTGAATCTCAATACTAAATACTTTTGGATTGTATAATGAGTTTTTTTTATCGAGTTCATCGATTCAAAACTAATAAATTATTTTCAAAAACACAGTTTGAAAATATCATGCAATTATTAAAATAAAGTCCACATTGAGCATTTGTACTTATACGTATTTTTGCTAATTGTTCATAGATTTTTGACAGATAAATCAAATTAACTACAAATTCTTTTTATTTTTTTTCTTTGTGTTATTCTTTGAACCTGTATTGCCCTATAGATAGCCATATAGGTATTTAACACACTATAATTACGTATGCATTTTTACGATTTTTGCAATTCAGCAAATCTGCATTGGTCGATCTCATTTTGTTCAAAAGTGACGACCCTATGATAACGTTTTTGTTAATAAACGTGTAAAAACGGTTTCGGGTAGGTCACGGAATGTATATTTTAAATGTTCTGGTACCACGTCTAGTGGTCGTTGGTTTCTCGGTCGCCCTACTCACCGTGCCGATTCCGCTACGCTCTATCGACTTATAAGAAAAAAAATTTATAGTTTTGTATACATACTTCGATTTGTTATGAAACAACACGTAGTATATATACGTAGTTAAACAAGTTGTGGGTTGGAAAAAAAATTGCGTTTTAGGTTTACAGTTCGCGCACATATTTACAGCTACATATATTCTTAGGGTTTTTTTTTTTAAGCGTTTATACAGTTTATCGTTATGGCATTATTACAATACTGATATGGTGTTGTTCGATGGCACGTACCTCACGATAATTTGCTCAACAGCATACAGTTGTCAGTGTACTTTTCCACGACCCATCGTACATATATAAATTCAATGTAAGGTATACCCAAATTATGATAGAGTTGTAATACCGAACAATTATAGTACGATGTTACATATTTAAATAGAAAATAAATTATAAATGCAAAAATATAATAAATAGCGTTTGATCTATTTAAATATCAGTAATGAAACAATGCCCAACTATAGTAGTTGTTATTTCCCAACTATTTGACATTATTAATGGATCGTACTATTATTACCGTATTTATTTATGGTTTTAGTTAAATATTAATTTTGTATTTGAAAAATGAATTTTCATTTACTCACCGATTTCGTTAGTTAATAATTACTAGTTCATTACGATTTTAAATTAAATATTGTTTGTACACATCACGAGTTAACAAACAGACGGTTTTGATATTATGTACTACTGTGTATCTACTATAAGCCGTAAAAACATTCAACAAAATGTTAATTTTGATATTATGTTAAATTAAAATAAATTATAGACCAAGGTTATTGAATTTAAATAATTATTCAAGTATTCAAGTAAACACCTGTTACTTTCATATTCTGAAAACTGATGTTACTATATACTATTATTATTATTACATAATCTCCATAACAATGTTTGATAAAATGAAACAGTTACAAGCCGCAATTATTATTTTGTTTTCAATACACACACCTAGGTATATTGTACTTTTTAATCACTGATCTAAGTTTTTTGGTTTAGCAAGTCATTTTACAGAAGCTTGTTCTTTAAAACATATATTCAGTAAAAAATTGGATTTTTGCAACAACTTAACGATGTAATTAATGAACACAATATAATATAATATGATAAATTCCAAAGTAAAGACGACAGTAGGTTTTATGTAGATAAAAACATTATAAGGTTATATAATAACAATATTCATATTTTCGTAAAACATCTGTTAAAAAACGCGGTCTGATAATAATTTAAAATATATGATGTATAGCAAAGGCAGCCAAACTTTTTTCGGCCACGATCTACTAAAAATATACTTCATCTTTGAAGATCGACTTTCTTGGAAAAATGTTTTTATTATTAAATAATTATAATTATTAAGAAACATACTTACTTTAAGTGTCTATAAACATATATAAAGTATTATAAACTAATTAATAATTACTAAAAATAATAAAATAATTTCTAAAATTTAAATACTTAAGTCTAATTAACATATTTATATTTATTTTGTTGATCTGGGCATTGTTGAAGTGCACGTGGCCTAAAAATAAATTCTAACATGATCGACGATTTGGCCACGACCCTGAACTTGGCCCCCCACTTACCAATTAGTGTACAACATCTGTATCAACAGTTAGCAAATTGTTAGCAAATAATAGCAAATTGATTTTCTGAGTTAGCAAATTGTTCATTTTTTCTTTACAATCAATTTATGTTTGGATGGGCCAAGTTCATGTAGCCCACACACTTTACGTTATCAGCAC